>NC_047021.1:35169896-35269303 GCF_902652985.1 Pecten maximus
GGGGGGGTGGGGAAGGACGGTTAAAGGGATTTTTTGGGGGTTGTAATGGGGGGAAATGGAGGGTTTAAATTTGGGGGTATGGGGTAGGTGGGAATGAACTGTGTGACAGTAAGGTGTGGGGGTAGTGGGAATGGATTGTGTTACAGTAAGGTGTGGGGGTAGTGGGAATGAACTGTGTGACAGTAAGGTGTGGGGGTAGTGGGAATGGATTGTTTGACGGTAAGGTGTGGGGGTAGTGGGAATGAACTGTGTGACAGTAAGGTGTGGGGGTAGTGAGAATGGACAGTGTGACAGTAAGGTGTGAGGGTAGTGGGAATGGACTGTGTGACAGTAAGGTGTGTGGGTAGTGGGAATGAACTGTGTGACAGTAAGATATGAGAGTAATGGAAATTAATCATTTCTTTTTCGATGTCAAACATTCATTATAAAGAAATACATTCAGTCATTGAGATGTCATAGTGATTCTACAAACGAATTATATTATGACTCGTGCACAGTATTGTTTATGCAACACTAGGCCAGTATCAATAGAAGTATATTAAAAGAGATACGACATTATGTATCTAGTGTGTTATTATACAAGTAGGAATGAACACTAATTATACCGATTTGATAAACCTTTGATAAACCGATGAAGTCGTTATAGGAAAGATTGGTAGACGACAAATATCTCATCATCTGATGATCTGACCATTTAAGATACCGAAAGGAGCCAAAACCCATTTCGATACTTTTAATAAAAAGAATGGCTTTCTTCTCTTTATTTGTGGTTAGTTTTCTACTTATTTTAACCTCGAAGATGGGATATCACTAACAAAGAGAGGACAATCATTATATATGTCACTTACTTCAACCTCGGAGATGAGATACAATGTATTACAAAAAAAGAAAGGACATTAATTTTATATGTATATGTTACTTACTCCAAATTCGCAGATTAGAGATCACAAATTCAACATAAGTTACTGAAAAGTGAATTAGAGTGCCAATGATACAAAAGTTATCTCCCCTTATAATATACATATGCTAGATATAAAGAGCATGGTCATTGGTATTAGATTCAATTGATACTCCCTGTTGTAAATTGTAAACAGCATTGTGCCAAAATAACTTTAATTAACAGGACAGACAAATCGACGTATTAATTTCGGTGTACCACTTACCATGTTTTTCTGCCTTTTTCTTATGGCAAAAAATGAAAAAAATAATAACTAACTTTTAAAATATAAGATACAACAAAATGTCTTGATATGTATCGACCTGGTTTATAGTTTTTAAGTTTTAATTCTTATTATACGCTTCCACCAAATGCCATATGTCATTCATAGGAGAATCGGAGATCGATACCGAACACCTTTCCCTGTTTTTCATACATAGTATCACTATATTAGGTCACCTGAGATGTTGGTGACAATTTGTTCAATGACTGATCGGTCAGATCATCCTCGCTAGAATACGACGTTTGACGAACTTGATAATTTATATTTGGAATGATGCTATTGACAATTTTGTAGCAAGTTTTTGTCATGGTTTTTATATTCATAAAATTGCTTCATACATTTTCTTGGAGGCCATTATGCATTTAGTCAGAAAAGATATGAAGTTCATTATATTAAAACCGAAAGTGCCCGGTGGCCATGTTTATTAACCCAGACACCTTTAGTTTATCTTTACACTGACCGAGTTACTCTAACGTGTACTACTCAATTTCGTATACTACAATATGGTTTAATAACAACATTTCTACCACAATACCCCGTGTTATTCAACTCCCAGACCATCAGTTAATCATTACAGCTGTGGATTAACAATCTGTTTATAACACACGTGGTATAAACTCTGTACGCATTTTGATCGGCTAACACGGTGAACTTTGACCCAAGCTGCAATTGTTATTGACGTCATCAATAATCTAATGACGTCACATCACCGGGTCCCGGACGTCACCGGTACACTTTATTTGCATACGCGAAATTATACTTGGCCACGTTTCCCTTTGATTCAAGCCGATATTATTGTGGTAGAAACAGGTCACACGACTCGTGATTGTTGGATATGGAATTTATTTCACACTCGTAAGTTATTTTTTAAAAGTTGCAAAAAACACTCGCTAAAGCTGGTGTCTTTTGTAACTTTTAAAAAATAACTTACTCGTGTGAAATAAATTCCATATCCAACAACCACTCGTTGTGTAACCTCTATATACATTGCTATATTCAGATGCTTCACAGAACGCAAATATGCTACTAGTGATATGTTTAAATAAGGATTTATCAACAGATAGGGTTATACGATAAACTGTAAACATACAACTACAGGATATAAAACGACAAATATTATAGACGTTTAGTGTTTTTAAACATAATTTTTGACCACGCGATTATCTCTTGAAATACATATCGCATACGCGTAACGAAGAAGGTGTCCGGACCGGATATATTTCTGGCCTAGTTTGTATATTAGGATCGTATTTCTCGTGACGAGGAGTGATAAGGGGTACAGGAGGTTTCTGTGAAACCCGTGGCTGAACGATTACAGACCTGTGAGTAAACCCGTGGCTGAACGATTACAGACCTGTGAGTAAACCCGTGGCTGAACCAGTATAGAACTGTGAGTAAACACGTGTATATTGACGTTTAACTATTATTATCGGTATCATAACAAATAACACGCTTTCAATACAATTTACAAAGCGATACACTCGAAGATATTATCTTTATAACAACACACTATTATCAACCGTGGGCATATATCAGCTGATATACATGTATGTGAAATGAAAGTTGACCTATGTAGATTCCAAGAAATCATAATATAATGATGTTAATACATGAACAATGACATTTTGCTTGATAGACAAATGTCCATATATACAACATTAACACATATAAATTGATTTATTTGAAGTTTATTCGTGTCTACTTTCGTTCTATATTTGTCTAACATTGTATACACTCTTAATACATACTCCTGTATAATCCTATGGACTGTCCAAGTGTCCAAATGGTGGAGTGTGGACATTTAAAATTCAGGAAAAGGATTGAAATCGTTTCTTATTGAGAAATATTTTAGTCACACATATATTGTGATTGGTTTTTTAAAAACTTTCATGGTGATCAAATCGTTGCCATGAGATCTCAAAAGTCTTTCAAATTCGAGAATACATTTATGTACTTCCGTTTTCAATATTTTCAGTGTATCCGAGGTTATCAGTCGTGAATCTACATTATAATGCAGTGCATATTTTCAAAGATACTTGAGGCTAGAAGTCAAAACAGAAAGATCCTAAATATGTTTCATGAAATTGGGAAAGTAAACTAAATATTTTAAAAATTCGGGGCTATAGGAACTTGTATTACGCACTTTATCAACAGGACTATCAAATTCACAATCGTTGCTAATGTCGCTATATTTGTGAAGTTCCATTTACTTGGAAATTTAAGAAACTATTAAAACACCTTGAAAACGAACTGTGTACATCAACTTAGTATGAAAGATAATGTACACACGGATTATATTATGATAGCAGCGCTGGAACGAAAACAGTTTTAAAAATCCATATATTATAGTTCAAATAATTAAATTCCATAACCAAAATATTATTCAAATGAACACTCAAAATATTGTTCAGCAGATTTGCTTGAGAAACGGTCTTAAGGAAGTATTTATAACTCAAATATACAGAGGATGTGATTTAAAGCCACTATTACGTTATGTTTCAACCACGGGAAAGAATTTGGCCTATGAATAATGAAACATGTCCAAAATTAAGCGATACACGAGCCCAAACCGTAAAAAAGAATGGAAAATATAAAATGGCTGCAGTGACTTTTAATTTAAGTAATGAACAGAAAGTGCTAGTTTTGTAACATACTCTTTGTACTCATGTCAGATTAGTGCCATAACAGTTCCTTCTGTTATTGGGTGAATTTTTTTTTTCTTATTTTCGGTTACCGTGGAAACAAAAGTCTGATATACATCATTTGTAAGTTATCCCAGGCTTTTAGTTACAACACATTCAACTGATCTTGGTGTTCTCATTAGACACTTTTGATGAAAATTTATGTTTGATATTTCGGTTACCATGGAGGGGTTCATGCTTTTCAGCTCTTATTTTTCTATTAATGCATTCCTCGTGGTTAAATCATCACGTTGGTCAACTTAATCAGCTGTCCTTATCATGGAATTAAAATTGTTTTGCTTAAAACACGACCACGATGACCACTGTATTCTCAAATTGATTTTCCGACTTCTCATAAAGATAACAATGTGAACTGCTAAGCATTATGGGCCTTTTGTTTACACAATGCCATACTTCAGATACTTTCACTTAAAGAGGACGTACCATTTGATTTGGTTTACACGTACTTGTAGGGTTTTCATTTAGACGATCTGATTCCAGGTAACACGGATACCTTCTGAACATGGCGGAAGTATTTGTCCGGGAACAGTCGTCGGAAGATGGCTCCAGGAGTAAATCTCTGGACACTCCAGTACTGGAATGTTCTATCTGTCTGGAACAGCTGCGACACCCTAAATCTCTCCCTTGTCTACATTCATTTTGTGAGGAATGCCTTGGTAGCTACATCACCAAGGAGTCGTCAGGTAAGATGGCGTCGGCGTCTTCTTTCTCCTGTCCTGTATGCCGTAAGGTCACCGAGCCGATGAACCCGTCAGAAGACAAGGGAGGTTGGGCCGGACAGTTTCCTACCAACAATCTGGCAGTCGAAATGATCCGACATTTACAAAATACGAATACGTTGATCACATGCAAGCCCTGTGAGAAGAAAGGAAATACGAATGTACCAGCAAAGTTTTGGTGCCATCAAACCAAATCTTACTTCTGTGCAACCTGTAAAATCAGCCATCATGACCTGTTTCATGAAGAATGCGAACCCGAGAATATCACGGAATGGAATAAATCAGATACGATCCGAAGGCAGACGTCGGCTGCTGGATGTGGAAAGCACAAAGAGAAATTAGAGTATTATTGTGAAGATCATCAGATTCTTGGATGTAGCAAATGTATCATTGTCGATCACCGGAAGTGTGAAGTAGTGACATCAGCAGACGATTTCCGGGACAAGCTGACAACCACGAAGATCGACGGTCTTCTTGAAGCACTTCGGAGATGCGTAGACGCCATGGAGACATTGATAAAAGATGCTGACAAACAACTTCAGTACATGACGCAAGATCAAGAAATCGCGTTACAAAGTTTAACAGACCTACGTAGAAAGATTAACGAGAGGTTCGATCAACTTCAGAAAGAGCTTACGGACAGATTAACAAATTCATTCAAAAAGGAGAAGGAAAACTTGGATATATCAAAACTGAAATGTGAACGATTGATGTTCGCTATGCACAATACACTAACGTCATCCACGGATGCGGCCTTGAAGGACGATACCGTAGGGACGATCTGTCTGTTCAAGAGAGGACAGGCAGAGCTTGAGTCCTGTAAAGAACTCATAAAAGAATTGGAAGAGTCGTCTAAATCTACCCGTCTGAGTCATGAATATGACTCCAAGATACTCACATTGGGGACCAAGAAAGGTATTAACATGGGAATGATTGCTGTTCATCAACTACAGAGGAAACTTCCATCTACTTTAAATTGTACACCGTTCTACGAACGTCAATTGAAGAAGACAAAAAGGTTGAACATCAAAGTTGCCTCTGACGAGAACAACTGTTGTGCGTTAAGTGTATTGCTCCTGTCCGGTGGCCGTATCGTTGTCGGAGATTATGCAAACAAAAAAGTGAAACTGTTCACAGAAAACGGAAAATTCCAATGTGAGGTGGGAATGGCTGATGAACCTTGTGATCTGTGTCGTATTGATGAGAACACTGTGGCAGTGACATTGACAAACAGTCAAACAATATGTGTTGTCAATGTCGTGGATTTAACTTTGACACTCGCATCTGAAATAGAAATTCCAGACATTACTGGAAAATGCCTTGGTATCACATACAGCAGGAACTCGTTTATTGTAGGTACAGAAACCACACTTTACGGTGTATCGAAAAACGGAGGTGAAGCTACAAAGCTCCGGGCAATTGAATCAAGATGTTTGCATCTCGCCAGTAATCAGAAGAATGGACACGTCTTTGCTAGCATCGCTACCTCTGTATTTGACCAAATTGCCGTAACACGGCTGTCTGACGGGACTCACACAGACGTGCTGAAGGTCGGGGTAGTGGATGCTACAACGGGAATAAACGTAGACAGGGAGGGTAACGTGTACGTCTGTGGAAGAATATCTGGCAACGTCATACAGCTGTCAGGGGACGGAACTAATGTCAGGGAACTGCTGACGTCATCGGATGGAATAGAAAACCTGAGGGCGATTTCCGTGTGGGATTATACATTAGTGATCACAAGTGAGTCATCAGACCAACAGAACTTTGTAAACGTCTTAAAGCTTGTTTGAATGATAAAGTATCGATTTGCATCCATAAATCATATGTGGACTCACGAAATGCCAACGAGTTTATATTCATTCTACTACATCTGTATCATACCCAGAATGTACAAATTTCACTGATAGAAAATAAACAATTTCTAATCACAACGAAAGAATTCAGCTAACACGCTTTTACTTGTAAAAGTATTAGAAATGACATACATTTTTGTATAAAGTATCATCGTAGATTGGGATTCCAAAGACACTTTAAATGATGTATCTGCATATATGGTTGCTGCAGTATATATGAATTACTGTAATCATGTTAAGAGCTTGTAACTATTATCTACTATTATCTATTATGATGAAGACGGAGTTCATATCAATTTGTAAGCTGTTGTATCGATGTTAAGAATAATAACTTGTATCATTTTCCGACATATTACACATTTCGACAGTTTCAAAAGGCATGTACCATGCTGGAATGAATGTCTATCAAGAAGGAGGTGTACAATGCAGACCCAGTGGGCCTCTTGTGTAGGAAATGACATATTTTGTTTATGTTTAGTTGGAAATTAATCAATTTTGGATGAAGGTTTAATGATAGGCGGAGCCCAAAAGGATCAAATTGGTGGAAACTTCAACAGTCTTCTTCTTCAGATCAAGATATGTCGGAATCTAGTATACCTCAGAAGTAGAAAGGTCTTCAGGTCCGCTATCATGATGGTGAAATTCATTACAGTGGGACATCACATTAACCCCTAGACAGTGGGTAAAGTTTACTATGGTCTACATAGATGATAAGCGGTATTGTGTTTGTCTACAAGTTTAGGGATAACAATCTTAGAGCTTGCATAATCTTTTTAATACAGGACCCTGAACTTTCCCTATGGGCTTAGGGCGTGACCAAAGGAAGAACATTGACTGAAGTTCAATAATTTTCTTCTAATCATACCCAGATATATCGTATCAATTGGAGGTAAAAACTGCGAAATTAGTCTCTTCCTACTGACAAGTTACCTTTACCTACTGACAAGTAACATCTCCCTACTGACAAGTCACCTCTCCCTACTGACAAGTAACATCTACCTATTGACAAGTTACCTCTCCCTACTGACAAGTCACCTCTACCTACTGACAAGTTATCTCTCCCTACTGACAAGTCACCTCTCCCTACTGACAGGTTATCTCTCCCTACTGACAAGTTACCTCTCCCTACTGACAAGTTACCTCTCCCTACTGACAAGTTACCTCTCCCTACTGACAAGTTACCTCTACCTACTGACAAGTTACCTTTCCCTGCTGACAAGTTACCTTTATCTACTGACAAGTTACCTCTACCTACTGACAAGTTACCTCTCCCTACTGACAATTAACATCTCCCTACTGACAAGTTACCTCTACCTACTGACAAGTTACATTTACCTACTGACAAGTTACCCCTCTACCTACTGACAAGCTACCTCTCCCTACTGACAAGTAACATCTCCCTACTGACAAGTTACCTGTCCCTACTGACATGTTACTTCTACCTACTGACAAGTTACCTCTCCCTACTGACAAGTCACCTCTACCTACTGACAAGTTACCTCTACCTACTGACAAGTTACCTCTACCTACTGACAATTAACATCTCCCTACTGACAAGTTACCTCTCCCTACTGACAAGTTACCTCTCCTTACTGAAAAGTCACCTTTACCTACTGACAAGTTACATCTCCCTACTGACAAGTCACCTCTACCTACTGACAAGTTACCTCTACCTACTGACAAGTTACCTCTCCCTACTGACAAATAACCACTACCTACTGACAAGTTACCTCTACCTACTGACAAGTTACCTCTCCCTACTGACAAGTTACCTCTCCCAAATGACAAGTTACCCCTGGTTAACCTTTTGGGTTCACTTTACCATGGGAGTATTCTTTTCGGCATAATGGTGAAATGAACCGCGGTTCACTTAACCATTATTGTATTTTGACCCCGGTTCATTTCACCATGCTTCAAAATACCATGCCACACCGGTACATTTCATTCCTTACCTCCTCATAGCTGCTCGTCCTTCTGTTGTAATGTACTTGAGGTTTATTAGCTAGTTCGTCGTATTTGCCTGCATCCATGATGTCCAAATAATTCACTTGTATTCCAGGTGTAAACCTTGTCTTGAATATGCGAGTTATATCAGAGCTTATGTACTATGGTCCCCTTTACACATTCACTAATTGTCAACAAAAAAACTGTCGACAAAAAACATCCACGAATACGGGTGTACCTGCTACGCATGGATAATTCTCTTTTATATCTACGGTAACCAGCGCGTATCACAATGGGAAAGTAAGGTCATTGAGATCGTTATACACCGCGACATACTATATGAGTTATCAGGAAAAAGTATATCTACAGTCGAATCTGTATTAAGTGACCACTCAAGGGAAGTTGAAGAACGGTCTCTTAATGGCGAGTGGTCTCTAAATAGAGATTGTATCTTAGATTTAATAAAGGTTCATAAGCTTTTTATTCACTTTAGAAATTGGCAATAATGATTTATAATATATATAAAAAATAAATCATCCATTTGAACATAAAAATATTTTTTTTGTATTCATTTCAAATATAGAATGTATGTACTAGTATTATATCTAATTCAAATAAAACTGTCTTAGTGATGATGTTTGTTTCTGTATATTTCAACGTCCTGTCAACACATATAATAATTCAAGGACGGCCTCTAATAAGTATGAAATACTTGTGTGTTGTGAGAGAGAGTCTGGTTAGGGAGGTTGATAATAACAAACGAAATGATAGATATCCGGGGAAGACGTCACGCTACTTACAGCCGGGCGATCTGCATGATTTCTCACCTACGTTTGCAGTATCAAAGGAACTCATGAACTTGTCAGTCGATGAGGACAAAAAACTAACTATAAAAGAGAGAACTAACCTAGGTATTTGTAATAAACGTATCTAGAGGCTGTAATACAACTCTACGTGAGCGGTAGGAATATAAGTGTACAGTATACTTCCTATTTTAAATGTGTAATTAATGAAGTGAAAGTGTTAAAGACGATTTGTTTATATTTGGTTAGGCAACTCGCATTTTTTAAAAATTGCAACCCGCATTTGTAGACGCACAACTGGCATTTTGCAACTGGCATATCGTAATTTGTAACTTACAACATTTTAACTCGTAGTTTCAATTCGCAACTCGCACTTTCTTTGTAAATCGTAACTAGCATTTTATCTCTCGCAGCTTACGAGCATAAAACATTTGCAATGTTTTTATATGATAATTAATGCTTTTATCGACAGTGTGGAATGCTATACATCACAACAACAAAACAACTGAAGACAATGACCATCAGTTAGACGAGTCTTGTTATTATACAAGTGTTAAACAACGGATTACATCAAAAGAAAAGAAGAACATAGTATATAAAATCAAACCATTCAGTTTTAAATAAGTTTAAGATTGTTTAAAATATATTATGATATTATCAAATATAGAAGTATTTCCCGTCATTTCAGTATTTTGATATAAATTTTCAGCTAATATTATGTTGGTGAAATAGGAACAAAGTATAACATATAACATAATATATTTGCATTTGCGCAAGTAATTGTATCATTGTATACAACCAGGCATAGAAAGAATAGAGCGAAATATCTTACAGGACATTTCATTAAACTCGTGAAGCATATACATCAAACTTAGTTGGGATACAATATAAGAACAATATATATATAGTAACAATATACAATAAAGAAGCTAACACGTAGGCCGGTTATTAATTTGCTCCCATATCATCTATCAGAATTTATTGCTGTTAAATGCATTAATATGTTGATGTAGGCGATACCAAAGTTAACAGTATGGTATTAGACTCTTTTTGCCACATTATACTAGGATAATTATTTCCTGGCACTATTTCAAAATACAAGGAATTGCTACATTAGCGTGCATGGGACCAATCGTCTATCGACATTTGTCCTAAAAATTTCCGTCGTCTTCAGGTACGACCTCGCAGTAACGATAAAGTATGTTAATTCGGGTACTTAAACGAACGTCATTAAGTGTTTGTTAGATTGCAAAGGTAAACACAAATGTGGATATAATACGCGCAAATCAAACTAACATTATCTTATGTTTCAAAAAATCGGAAAGAGAAAAGTAACGTATATAACAATGCGTTTAATATAGAAAAAAAATCATAATTAAGTATAATTGAAATTTATATTACATATTCAGCTGATTGATTATTAAGTTATTTCAAACACATTGAAGTTTCTATTTTTATAAAGATAAAATTGAAGCACACTATGAATCAATCTTAGACTAGGATTGCGATGGATGACATAACAAACCATAGCATAGTAGATGAGGACATTTTACTAATAGCTAGCACTCCTCGAAAACTAGATTACAAGGGGAATACATATTTGTAATCGTCTTTATTAAGGATAGTTTTTGTGTAAACATTGGGTATTAGGAACTTCATACCGGTATAGTATCAGTAGAGATGTGTAATTACGTTAATCCATTTTTATTAAGCAAATATTCATTAATTGTTCAAGCCTCATAAGACGTTACACGACTTGGAATGGATACCAATATCAACCTGCTACATCATGTACAAATATTTTCATATCAACACATATTAACCGTCGTGTATGTATATACTATATCGTTTAAAATACTACCAAGATCATTTTATATGAAATGATTTTATTATGTACATACATGATAAAAGACGATATATAATACAAGGGAAATAACTCATATTGTATTAGAACAAGCATGCATTTCTATTCCTAACTAAGATGTGTGTTGACGAATCTTTATTTCAAATAAAGGTTTCTTAAATCCGACGCCGATGTATATCTATCGAATCATCAATTTTGATTTTTTTCAAAGGTGTAGCTATCGACCTCCGATCAGGAAAGTTCCGCCAGATTATTGCCTTAGTATTCAATTCTCCATTGTCTGTAACGTTAAGTCCGATCAGATTAGAAGTAAAGCAGCCGTAGTACCACCAACTACCACGACATGACAGAACACAATTGTCACCTTCTTGGATGTCGTTGTCTCTGTCAAATGTGGTGAACGCATAACCATCATGGTTGGACAAGGCATCATCTAAAATAACGAAAAAATAAAATAAATGTCATAAACAATCCCCCCCTACACATATATTTATATTGGACTGGCAACACAATGGCTATAACTTTATCTACCCAGTCAGTAGGTAGCGAATGATGTATTTAAGTCATTTATAACAATTAAAATTGTTCTGCGTCGGTGTGACTGCGTTATGACTTTTTTCATTTAATATGTTTTCTGGTAAATAATGGAATGAAACAATATAGATTGAAAAGTGGCTAAGATCAGAAAGCAGACAAGTGACAGTCACCAACGATAAGTTTACGTGTATCACTTATTAACGGAAGCTGTAACAGCACGCATGCGAAATTCGGCAAGGTAACATTAACATGGCAGTCAATGACCAACTGGCCCTATACATTACGACATGACTGTGAAAACTACTCTGATTCATCGTCGGCAATTTAAATATATCCTATCGACATGTTTATTTTATCTATATAAAAGTTGTGACCAGCACACCGACAGCAGAGTTGAGCTATCGCGGCCGATGATATCGTCATATAAAAACAGGCTTTGGCGAAACAATCATCCTGACTTCAATATGCAGAGGGCGTAGTTATGTTGCTGCTGATGAAAAGAAATTAATTCTTAAAAGTGGGGTAAAGGCTGCAATAGAATAAACTACATACATTTAAGTTAAAGAGAACAATTATGCTTCATACTAGTTTGTAATGATCTGAAAATATACATTTCATGTAATTACGACATTGATTTTACTAATTTGAAACTTCTTTATATTTCACTTCAAATTAAAAAGCTAACAGTGTAACAAACTATTTGCATTTTTTATTTTCGGTTTGTGAATTTCACTGTTATTAGTAGTACGGAGAACTTTCATGAAAATGAGGGGATACCCGCGGTGGCTGAGTGGTTAAGGTGTCCCAACACTTTATCACTAGCCCTCCACCTCATGGGTTGCCGGTTCGAAACCTACGTGGGGCAGTTGCCAGGTACTGACCGTAGGACGATGATTTTTCTCCGGGTACTCCGGCTTTCCTCCACCTCCAAAACCTGGCACTTCCTTAAATTACCCTGGCTATTAATAGGACGTTAAACCCAAACAAATAAACCCGGGTTCGAACCAGGGACCTCTCGATCTGCAGTCGAATGATCTACCACCGAGCTATATCCCCTTCATAGCTAACACTAACATGTATGCATTATTATTTATATATTTCTGTGATGCAATATGCTTCAACATATGAAATAGTATCAACATATGACTGAAATATTAAATATCGAGTCGAATGTCTAGGATTAAATAGTGTGATTATCTTTGTCAATACACAGATAAGTTAGTTCTTCTCGATTTAGATGTGTTAAATATAGGTTGGTTGTTTGACTTATGTGGATCATAGGTTAATTTTTCAATTAATTTGAATAATTTTTATTCATCGGAACAAATCATAATAAATGTCTTTATGTGATTACCTAAGAAAAGCTGACGTGATTTGTACTGGTAGTGCACAAATACACACGTCCACTGATATATGCAAATGTCACGCAAAAATACTATTGTACCTATAAACAAGTGATGTGTTTAAGTATGGATTTATCAACAGATACACGACAAACTGCATAACAAACAAAACTAAAGGGTATGAAAATAAAAATACACCCATTCAATATTACTTTCATCTACCTACCACAACTTCAGCGCATTAAACGACAAGTAATATAGACAGGTTGTGGGTTTTGATTTTTTAAATCACTTTTTTGACCACACGATTATCTCTCGCGGTATGTAATATTACATTTTCATGAACACAACAAAGAAGCTATCCGGATATATGTCTGGCCTTGTTTGTTTATTAGGATCGTATTTCCCGTGACGACACGTGACAAGGAGTACAGAAGGTCCATGTTGACGTTTCTGTGAAACCCGTGGCTGAGCGATTACAGAACTGTGAGTAATTACGTGTATATTGACCTTTAGCTATTAATGGTATCGGTATCATAATAAACTACAGGCTTTCAGTATACAATGATACTCTGGAGGATATTATCTTTATAACACCAGTCTAATATCAACCGTATGTAAAACGAAAGTTTGACATTTGCAGATTTGAAGAAATCTGAAGAAATATAAAGACGTAAATACATAAACAATGACAATATTTTGCTTGATAGACAAATGCATCTATATGTAACATTAACATAGATAAAATGAGGCTAGCTTGTACGTGTCTACTTTCGTTTTATATCAGTTTAACATTGGTATCCGATGCACTGTTTATTAACGCACGGTTTTAAACGCATGCTCAGATTGAAAACGTTGCTTTAATATCGAGTCATATTTCAGTCAAATATATCTTGTGATTAAAACTATTTCTAACTTTCCTCGTGATCAAATCGTTACCCCGAGTTCTGAGAAGTCCTTCCAATTCGAGAATGTGTACTTTCGTTTTCAATATTTTCAATGTGTCTTAGGTCGTCAATTTTGAATATACAATATATTTCAGTGCATATCATCTGGATTTCTAGAGGTCAGAAGTTAAAGCAGAAAGATCCTAAATAATTTTCATGAAATATGGAAAGTACATTAATTATATAGATATGATATATTAATCTGGGACTATATAACTTGCATCACATTCTTCATGAAATTGTCTATTAAAGTTAACAATTAGCAATGTCGCTATATTAGTGACGTTCCATTTAAATCGCGGAAATGGAGAAAACTGTTAAACACTTTGAAAACATCTAATCAGATAAAGTGTAGCATGAAAGATAACGTGTAGCATGATTATATTACGATTACAATAGATTACATCACTGGAACAAAAACTGTTCAATGACAGTTTTAAAAGTCCATATATTACAGTTAAAATGATTGAATTCATCCAAATATTATTCAAATGGTCAATCAAAAATAATATCTGATAAATTTGTTCAGCAAGGGAAAGGGTTTTAAGGAGGTGTTTATAACCAAAATATACAGGGGTTGTGATTTAATATTGAGGTACAAATAATCTATATGGGTTAGAAATCAAGGCAAACTAATACATTATCCCGTTGAAAGTCATGCTGATAAATAATACTTTAACATGATATTTTTGTGCAACTATTCTAACATCTCAGTGATGAACGTATTGGAGAAAACTAAAGATGGATTCTTTTATCCCACGTAAAAACATGATTGTTAACTTTGTAACAACTACTTTTGTAGCAAATAGGGATATATGTTACATTTATTTTTGTAAGAAAACATATTTGTAACAAGCTGTCACAAGTTGGCACGTGATATATTGTTACAAAAATAGCTATTGCAAATTCACTCTCATCATCCTGTCAAACACATTTTACTTTGTTACAAAGATTGTTGTAGCAAATTGTGTAATAGATCGGCACACTTCATCTGTTCGTCTGTGAGCCCGTTCGTCTGTGCGCCCGTTCGTCTGTGCGCCCGTTCGTCTGTGCGCCCGTTCGTCTGTGTGCCCGTTCGTCCACAGTGCTTTATCGGGACATAACTCAGCTGATCTCTGCAAAACTTTGTACTCGTGTCAGACCAGTGTCCTAATTGTTATCCCTGTTAATGGAAAAAAACCAGTTTTCATAGTTCGAGGTTACCATGGAAACAAAAAGTCAAATAAAAAATTGACTGCAAATTACCCAAGGGTTTCAGTTTAAAACATTCAACTGATTTAAAAAAAAAAAAACTGTTGTGCCAATGGATATATCTGTTACCATGGAGGGGGTAATGCTATACTTTCAGGCTATTATTTTTCTATTAATGCATTCCTGATAAATAAATAATCACGACAAGATAATGACAAATAATAAAGTTAATCATGAACGACTAAATAATCTGTCATTATCCATGTATTAACATTATTTGCTTAATCAGACGGCCAAGATGACCAATGCATTTTCAACGAAAACAGCTAGGCATTATGGGTGTTTTGTTTACATAATGCCTTAATTGAAGTATTTATACTTAACGAGCACGAACCTTGTGATCTGAAACACGTGTATCTGTAGGATTTTAATTTGGACATCTTGATTCTAGGTAACACAGACACCATCTTTAACATGGCGGAAGGATTTGTCCGGGAACAGTCGTCGTTAGATGGCTCCAGGAGTATGGACACTTTAGTACTGGAATGTCCTATCTGTCTGGAACAGCTGCGACACCCTAAGTCCCTCCCATGCCTTCATTCATTTTGTGAGGAATGCCTGGGTAGCTACATCACCAAGGAGTTGTCAGGTAAGATGGCGTCTTCTTTCTCCTGTCCTGTATGCCGTAAGGTCACCGAGCCGATGAACCCGTCAGAAGACAAGGAAAGTTGGGCCGGACAGTTTCCTACCAACAATCTGGCAGTCGAAATGATCCGACATTTACAAAATATGAATACGTTGATCACATGCAAGCCCTGTGAGAAGAAAGGAAACACGAATGTACCAGCAAAGTTTTGGTGCCATCAAATTAAATCCTACTTCTGTGCAACCTGTAAAATCGACCATCATGACCTGATTCATGAAGAATGCGAACCCGAGAATATCACGGAATGGAACAAATCAGATACGATCCGAAGGCAGACGTCGGCTGCTGGATGTGGAAAACACAAAGAGAAATTAGAGTATTACTGTGAAGATCATCAGATTCTTGGATGTAACAAATGTATCATTGTCGATCACCGGAAGTGTGAGGTGGTGACATCAGTAGACGATTTCCGGGACAAACTGACACCTTCAAAATTTGACAATCTTCTTGATGACCTTCGGAAAAGCACAGACGCCATGGAAACATTGATAAACGATGTCGCAGAACAGCTTCAGTCCATGACAAACGATCAAGACATCGCGCTACAAAGTTTAACAGACCTACGCAGAAAGATTAACGAACGTTTTGATACAATTCAGAAAGAGCTTACAGATAAATTGATGGCATCTTTCAAGGAAGAGAAAGAAAATCTGGATATATCGAAACTGAAATGTGAAAGATTGATGCTCTCTATGCAAAATACGCTGACGTCATCAAAGAATGCCGCCTTGAAGGACGATTCTGTGGGAACGATCTGTCTTTTCCAGAGAGGCCATGCGGAGGTCGAGTCCTGTAAGGAACTCATAAAGGAGTTGGAAAAGTCGTCCAGATCTACCAGTCTGAGACACGAGTATGACCCTGACATACTGGCCGTCAACACCAAGACAAGCCTTACTATGGGAAAGATAGTCGTTCATCAACAACAGAGGAGACTACCATCTACTGCGTTCAGTACTCTATTGTCTGAACGTCTGATGAAGATAACGGGAAACTTAAACATCAAAGTTCCCTCTGACAAGGAAGACTGTTCTGCGTATGGAGTTGTTCTCATGTCTGATGGCCGTATTGTCGTAGGAGACTATGCAAACAACAAAGTGAAGCTGTTTACAGAAAACGGGGAATTTCATTGTGAGGTGGGATTGAGTGATTCGCCTTGTGACCTTTGTCGTATTGATGACAATACTGTGGCTGTGATGCTGGTGACAGTAAAAACTATCTGTGTTGTCGCTGTTGAGGATTTAACCTTGACCATCTCATCGGAAATCCTTATTCCAAACATTACTGAAGTCTGTCTTGGTGTCACATACAACAACACTAACTTTGTAGTTGGTACAACATCATCACTTTATAGTGTACCAAAAGATGGAGGTGAAGCCACAAAACTTCACGCAATAAAATCAAAATGTCTGCATCTCGCCAGTAATCAGTACAACGGGTGCTTGTTCGCTAGCTTATACGAATCAACTCCTAACAAGGTTGCCGTGACACGACTGTCTGGCAAGTCCATCAGAGACGTATTGAAGGTCGGCACCGTGAAAGGAACAGCAGGAATAGACATAGACAGGGAAGGTAACTTGTATGTTTGTGGAGCTGTTTCAAACAACGTCATACAGATGTCAGAGGATGGAACCAACGTTAGGGAACTGCTGACGTCATCAGATGGTATCAAACTTCCGAGGGCGATTTCCGTGTGTGGTGATAAAGTAGTGATCACAAGTGATTCATCAGACCAACAAAATTGTATAGATGTGTTTCAGCTCATTTGAAGGACAACATAGAACTGTAGAGATTAAGGAACATTTTGTCGAAAGACAATAAATGAGTTTGTATTATTTAGCTTCACCTCATTCATTCACTATTTTTATGAATTATATCGCAATCTGCGAATATCAGTTATATATCATGCAATATAAATCCATGAAAAATTATATATCATTTTTTATAAATACATTATAATTTTATTTGATACTTCAAAATAGGTAGTTGCGTCCATGAACTGTGGATTTAGGTTAGAGCAGCATATGTATTCGTATAACAATACAAAGAACTAAGAAACTATAGAAACTATTGTTATTAGTTATATAATGTTATACCGTCATTTCCTGTGTATTGTCCGCCCACAGAAGCCGCAATAATGGCTATATAATTTAAAATCTGCAGATAGCCCGTTTCTGTTTAATGGAGTACACGATTTCACAATCAGGGGAATCCCCTGCTGTATGTGTATTGTACTCATAGTTTACCCGTGTTGCCTTGACACGTGAACGGTGTAAATAAACGTAATTCTGAACCTATATTTCCATTAATATTCACATACATAGGTACCAATGATATTTATATACATTGGTACCATTCATATTCACATACATAGGTACCATTAATGTTTACATACATAGGTAACATTCATATCTATATACATAGGTACCATTCATATTCACATACATAGGTACCATTCATATTCACATACATAGGTAACATTGATATTTACATACATTGGTACCATTGATATTTACATATATAGGTACCATTCATATTTACATACATTGGTACCATTCATATTTACATACATTGGTACCATTCATATTGGCATACATTGGTACCATTCATATTGGCATACATTGGTACCATTCATATTTGCATACATTGGTACCATTCATATTTACATATATTGGTACCATTCATATTTACATACATTGGTAAACTTCACATTTTCATACATAAGTACCATTCATATTTACATACATTGGTACCATTCATATTTACATACATATGTACCATTCATATTTACATACATTGGTACCACTTGAAATAGTGCACCAGAGAAACACACAAAAAGTTAACTTGGATTTGACAAGTAATGTATAGCCCAAGATGAAATATGAGTTTGGTCAATATAGCGGTAAATACAAAATGCAGATATGTAGTTTAAAACGAAACAAAGCTAAAATTGAATGCAAGCAAAATAAGTGGATGTATCTTTTCAAATAACACATTGATAAAATTATATTCCTGATTCAAATGCAGTCTTATTATCACCAAAAAATTATTCAAATTGATATAATTTTGTTATTAGTTCGTTGGCTTATTTCACCAGCAGTTTGACATTATAACAACCAGCATTAACACTATGCCATTTATCTTTTTTAAAAGATATTTCTTGTTTTCTCATAATGTCCTTTGCTACCAGAATATTCAAAGCCACTTGGGTGTAATATTCAACGGTTCTTTGAGGATCTTTGAAAAAGTTCTGAAAGGTCCAGGGCACTAATATATCTTCATGGTATTGAATGTTATTAGGTCTTCGCGAGTGGATGTAAAAAATGTCAAGGTCCAGTTGGGTAAAAACATTTATTTTATTCATTTCATTTTAACAGCTAGCTGATACTTTACACTTTTCAGTGATATATGGATTGATATGGGGTGATTTAGATATTTATGAAAAACACCATCGGAGGTAATTGTTGGTATCGCAATACCATGAATTGACTGATAATGCATGAATGCGAACCCCACGTTACAATTAGCTCTTTTAGAATAGTGTATGCCTTTCCTTGACACATTACTATCATAATGTTGACATATAATCTCGAGATAGTATTTTCCCATTATCCCTTACTACCCCTGTGAGTGATTGAGGCCTTCTGGGTCTCTTGTTCTAATATTATGATTTTGAATATCCATTTTAATGACAATTATCGTGATACATGTTTTTCATATCTATTCTTCGCACCATATCTGCATATCTATTAATTTTCTGATGATTTAGCTTTGTTTTTCAGTATACTGAATGCAATAAAATAAAATTGAATGGTTTCCCGTTGAATGTAATATATTATATTACACGAGTATGACAGAATATCGATTTTTTAACGATTGCACCATATCTGATTTCTTTTTTGGAGAAATATTTATATTAAGAAATAGCTGATATCGGTACTTCAAATGAAGTTGAAACAATCGATACAATTATTGAGAGCGATAAGGCTCATTCTGGTTCCATTCAACTTTCCCTGTCCTGATAGTGGGAATAAACTGTAACAGTAAGGTGTGGGGGTAGTGGGAATAAACTGTGACAGTAAGGTGTTGGGGTAGTGGGAATAAACTGTGACAGTAAGGTGTGGGGGTAGTGGGAATAGACTGTGACAGTAAGGTGTGGGGGGTAGTGGGAATAAACTGTGACAGTAAGGTGTGGGGGTAGTGGGAATAAACTGTGACAGTAAGGTGTGGGGGTAGTGGGAATAAACTGTGACAGTAAGGTGTGGGGGTAGTGGGAATAAACTGTGACAGTAAGGTGTGGGGGTAGTGGGAATAAACTGTGACAGTAAGGTGTGGGGGTAGTGGGAATGATCTTTGACAGTAAGGTGTGGGGGTAGTGGGAATGGACTGTGACAGTAAGGTGTGGGGGTAGTGGGAATAAACTGTGACAGTAAGGTGTGGGGGTAGTGGGAATGGACTGTGACAGTAAGGTGTGGGGGTAGTGGGAATGGACTGTGACAGTAAGGTGTGGGGGTAGTGGGAATGGACTGTGTGACAGTAAGGTGTGGGGGTAGTGGGAATGGACTGTGTGACAGTAAGGTGTGGGGGTAGTGGGAATGGACTGTGTGACAGTAAGGTGTGGGGGTAGTGGGAATGGACTGTGTGACAGTAAGGTGTGGGGGTAGTGGGAATGGACTGTGTTACAGTAAGGTGTGGGGGTAGTGGGAATGGACTGTGTGACAGTAAGGTGTGGGGGTAGTGGGAATGGACTGTGTGACAGTAAGGTGTGGGGGTAGTGGGAATGGACTGTGTGACAGTAAGGTGTGGGGGTAGTGGGAATGGACTGTGTGACAGTAAGGTGTGGGGGTAGTGGGAATGGACTGTGTGACAGTAAGGTGTGGGGGTAGTGGGAATGGACTGTGTTACAGTAAGGTGTGGGGGTAGTGGGAATGGACTGTGTGACAGTAAGGTGTGGGGGTAGTGGGAATGGACTGTGTGACAGTAAGGTGTGGGGGTAGTGGGAATGGACTGTGTGACAGTAAGGTGTGGGGGTAGTGGGAATGGACTGTGTGACAGTAAGGTGTGGGGGTAGTGGGAATGGACTGTGACAGTAAGGTGTGGGGGTAGTGGGAATAAACTGTAACAGTAAGGTGTTGGGGTAGTGGGAATGGACTGTGTTACAGTAAGGTGTGGGGGTAGTGGGAATGGACTGTGTGACATTAAGGTGTGGGGGTAGTGGGAATGGACTGTGTTACAGTAAGGTGTGGGGGGTAGTGGGAATGGACTGTGCGACAGTAAGGTGTGGGGGTAGTGGGAATGGACTATTTGACAGTAAGGTGTTGGGGTAGTGGGAATGAACTGTGTGACAGTAAGGTGTGGGGGTAGTGTGAATGAACTATTTGACAGTAAGGTGTTGGGGTAGTGGGAATGGACTGTGTGACAGTAAGGTGTGGGGGTAGTGGGAATGGACAGTGTGACATTAAGGTGTGGGGGTAGTGTGAATGGACTATGTGACAGTAAGGTGTGGGGGTAGTGGGAATGAACTGTGTGACAGTAAGGTGTGGGGGTAGTGGGAATGGACTGTGTGACAGTAAGGTGTGGAGGTAGTGGGAATGGACTGTGTGACAGTAAGGTGTGGGGGTAGTGGGAATGGACTGTGTTACAGTAAGGTGTGGGGGTAGTGGGAATGGACTATGTGACAGTAAGGTGTGGGGGTAGTAGGGAATGGACTGTGTGACAGTAAGGTGTGGGGGTAGTGGGAATGGACTGTGTTACAGTAAGGTGTGGGGGTAGTGGGAATGGACTGTGTGACAGTAAGGTGTGGGGGTAGTGGGAATGGACTGTGTGACAGTAAGGTGTGGGGGTAGTGGGAATGGACTGTGTTACAGTAAGGTGTGGGGGTAGTGGGAATGGACTGTGTACAGTAAGGTGTGGGGGTAGTGGGAATGGACTGTGTGACAGTAAGGTGTGGGGGTAGTGGGAATGGACTGTGTGACAGTAAGGTGTGGGGGTAGTGGGAATGGACTGTGTGACAGTAAGGTGATGGGGGTAGTGGGAATGGACTGTGTGACAGTAAGGTGTGAGGGTAGTGGGAATGGACTATGTGACAGTAAGGTGTGAAGGTAGTGGGAATGGACTGTGTGACAGTAAGGTGTGGGGGTAGTGGGAATGGACTGTATGACAGTAAGGTGTGGGGGTAGTGGGAATGGACTGTATGACAGTAAGGTGTGGGGGGTAGTGGGAATGACTGTGTGACGTAGGTGTGAGGTGTAGGGGAATGGACTGTGTGACAGTAAGGTTGTGGGGTAGTGGGAATGGACTGTGTGACAGTAAGGTGTTGGGGTAGTGGGAATGGACTGTATGACAGTAAGGTGTGGGGGGTAGAGGGAATGGACTGTGTTACAGTAAGGTGTGGGGGTAGTGGGGAATGGAACTGTGGACAGTAGGGTGTGGGGTAAGTGGGAATGGACTGTGTGACAGTAAGGTGTGGGGGGTAGTGGAATGGACTGTGGTACAGTAAGGTGTGGGGGTAGTGGGAATGGACTGTGTGACAGTAAGGTGTGGGGTAGTGGGAATGGACTATGTGACAGTAAGGTGTGGGGTAGAGGGAATGGACTGTGTTACAGTAAGGTGTGGGGGTAGTGGGTATGGACTATGTGACAGTAAGGTGTGGGGGAAGAGGGAATGGACTGTGTTACAGTAAGGTGTGGGGGATAGTGGGAATGGACTGTGAGAGTAAGGTGTGGGGGTAGTAGGAATGAACTGTGTGACAGTAAGGTGTGAGGGGTAGTGGGAATGGACTGTGTGACAGTAAGGTGTGGGGGTAGTTGGAATGAACTGTGTGACAGAAAGGTGTAGCGGTAGTGGGAATGGACTGTGTTACAGTAAGGTATGGTGATAGTGGGAATGGACTGTGTAACAGTAAGGTGTGGGGTAGAGGAAATGGACTGTGTTACAGTAAGGTATGGTGGTAGTGGGAATGGACTGTGTAACAGTAAGGTGTGGGGGTAGTGGGCATAGACTGTGTGACAGTAAGGTGTGGGGTAGTGTGAATGGACTGTGTGACAGTAAGGTGTGGGGTAGTGGGAATGGACTGTGTAACAGTAAGGTGTGGGGGTAGTGGGAATGGACTGTGTGACAGTAAGGTGTGGGGGTAGTGGGAATGGACTGTGTGACAGTAAGGTGTAGGGGGTAGTGGGAATGGACTGTGTGACAGTAAGGTGTGGGGGTAGTGGGAATGAACTGTGTTACAGTAAGGTGTGGGGGTAGTGGGAATGGACTGTGTGACAGTAAGGTGTGGGGGTAGTGGGAATGGACTGTGTGACAGTAAGGTGTGGGGGTAGTGGGAATGGACTATGTGACAGTAAGGTGTGGGGGTAGTGGGAATGGACTGTGTGACAGTAAGGTGTGGGGGTAGTGGGAATGGACTGTGTGACAGTAAGGTGTGGGGTAGTGGGAATGGACTGTGTGACAGTAAGGTGTGGGGGTAGTGGGAATGGACTATGTGACAGTAAGGTGTGGGGGTAGTGGGAATGGACTGTGTGACAGTAAGGTGTGGGGGTAGTGGGAATGGACTGTGTGACAGTAAGGTGTGGGGGTAGTGGGAATGAACTGTGTAACAGTAAGGTACGGGGGTAGTGGGAATGGACAGTGTGACATTAAGGTATCGGGGTAGTGGGAATGATTTGTGTGACAGTAAGATATGAGAGTAATGGAAATGAACCATTTTTTTTTCGATGTCAAACATTCATTATAAAGAAATACATTCAGCCATTGAGATGCCATAGTGATTCTACAAACGAATTATATTATGACTCATGCACGGTATTTTTTATGCAACACTAGGCCAGTATCAATAGAATTATATTAAAAGAGATACGACATGATGTATCTAGTGTGTTATTATACCAGTAGGAATTAACACTAATTATACCGATTTGATAAACCGTGAAATAAGTCCGATGAAGTCGTTATAGGAAATATTGGTAGACGAAAAATATCTCATCATCTGATGATCTGACCATTTAAGACAGCGGAAGGAGCCAAAACCCATTTCGATACTTTTAATAAAAAGAATGGCTTTCTTCTCTTTATTTGTGGTTGGTATTCTACTTATTTTAACCTCGAAGATGGGATATCACTAACAAAGAGAGGACAATCATTATATATGTCACTTACTTCAACCTCGGAGATGAAATACAATGTATTACAAAAACGAAAGGACATTAATTTTATATGTATATGTTACTTACTCCAAATTCGCAGATTAGAGATCACAAATTCAACATAAGTTACTGAAAAGTGAATCAGAGTGTCAAGGATACAAAAGTTATCTCCCCTTATAATATACATATGCTAGATATAAAGAGCATGGTCATTGGTATTAGATTCAATTGATACTCCCTGTTGGAATTGTAAACAGCATTGTGCCAAATTAACTTTAATTAACAGGACAGACGAATCGACGTATTAATTTCGGTGTACCACTTACCGTGTTTTTCTGCCTTTTTCTTATGGCAAAAAATGAACAAAAATAATAACTAGCTTTTAAAATATAAGATACAACAAAATGTCTTGAAATATATCGACCTGGTTTATAGTTTTTAAGTTTAAATTTTTATTATACGCTTCCATCAAATGCCATATGTCATTCATAGGAGAATCGGAGATCGATACCGAACACCTTTCCCTGTTTTTCATACATAGTATCACTATATTAGGTCACCTGAGATGTTGGTGACAATTTGTTCAATGACTGATCGGTCAGATCATCCTCGCTAGAATACGACGTTTGACGAACTTGATAATTTATATTTGGAATGATGCTATTGACAATTTTGTAGCAAGTTTTTGTCATGGTTTTATATTCATAAAATTGCTTCATACATTTTCTTGGAGGCCATTATGCATTAAGTCAGAAAAATTATAAAGTTCATTATATTGAAACCGAAAGTGCCCGGTGGCCATGTTTATTAACCCAGACACCTTTAGTTTATCTCTACACTGACCGAGTTACTGTAACGTGTACTACTCAATTTCGTATACCACAATATGGTTTAATAACAAAATATACACTGCTATATTCAGATGCTTCACAGAACGCAAATATGCTACTAGTGATATGTTTAAATAAGGATTTATCAACAGATAGGGTTATACGATAAACTGTAAACATACAACTACAGGATATAAAACGACAAATATTATAGACGTTTAGTGTTTTTCAAACATAATTTTTGACCACGCGATTATCTCTTGAAAAACATATCGCATACGCGTAACGAAGAAGGTTCCGGACCGGATATATTTCTGGCCTAGTTTGTATATTAGGATCGTATTTCTCATGACGAGGAGTGATAAGGGGTACAGGAGGTTTCTGTGAAACCCGTGGCTGAACGATTACAGACCTGTGAGTAAACCCGTGGCTGAACGATTACAGACCTGTGAGTAAACCCGTGGCTGAACGATTTCAGACCTGTGAGTAAACCCGTTTCTGAACGATTTCAGACCTGTGAGTAAACCCGTTTCTGAACGATTACAGACCTGTGAGTAAACCCGTGGCTGAACGAGTATAGAACTGTTAGTAAACACGTGTATATTGACGTTTAACTATTATTATCGGTATCATAACAAATAACAGGCTTTCAATACAATTTACAAAGCGATACACTCGAAGATATTATCTTTATAACAACACACTATTATCAACCGTGGGCATATATCAGCTGATATACATGTATGTGAAATGAAAATTGACCTATGTAGATTCCAAGAAATCATAATATAATGATGTAAATACATGAACAATGACATTTTGCTTGATAGACAAATGTTCCTATATACAATATCAACACAGATAAATTGATTTATTTAAAGTTTATTCGTGTCTACTTTCGTTTTATATTTGTCTAACATTGGTATACACTTTTAATACATACTCCTGTATAATCCTATGGACTGTCCAAGTGTCCAAATGGTGGAGTGTGGACATTTAAAATTCAGGAAAAGGATTGAAAACGTTTCTTTTTGAGAAATATTTTAGTCACACATATATTGTGATTGGTTTTTTAAAACCTTTCATGGTGATCAAATCGTTGCCATGAGATCTCAAAAGTCTTTCAAATTCGAGAATACATTTATGTACTTCCGTTTTCAATATTATCAATCGAAACAGAAAGATCCTAAATATATTTTATGAAATTGGGAAAGTACACTAAATATTTTAAAAATTCCGGGGCTAGAAGAACTTATATTACACACTTTATCAACAGATTTGCATGAGAAACGGTCTTAAGGAAGTATGTATAACTCAAATATACAGAGGATGTGATTTAAAGCCACTATTGCGTTATGTTTCAACCACGGGAAAGAATTTGGCCTATGAATAATAAAACATCTCCAAAATTAAGCGATGCACGAGCCCAAACCGTAAGAAAGAATGGAAAATATAAAATGGCTGCAGTGACTTTTAATTTAAGTAATGAACAGAAAGTGCTAGTTTTGTAACATACTCTCTGTACTCGTGTTAGATTAGTGCCATAACAGTTCCTTCTGTTATTGGGAGAATTTTTTTTTCTTATTTTCGGTTACCGTGGAAACAAAAGTATGATATACATAATTTGTAAGTTATCTCAGGCTTTTAGTTAAAACACATTCAACTGATCTTGGTGTTCTCATTGGACATTTTTGATGAAAATTTATGTTTGATATTTCGGTTACCTTGGAGGGGGTCATGCTTTTCAGCTCTTATTTTTTTCTATTAATGCATTCCTCGTGGTTAAATCATCACGTTGGTCAACTTAATCACCTGTCCTTATCATGGAATTAAAATGCTTTTGCTTAAAACACGACCACGATGACCACTGTATTCTCAAATTGATTTTCCGACTTCTCAATAAAGATAGCAATGTGAACTGCTAAGCATTATGGGCCTTTTGTTTACACAATGCCATACTTCAGATACTTTCACTTAAAGAGGACGTACCATTTGATTTGGTTTACACGTATTTGTAGGGTTTTCATTTAGACGATTTGATTCCAGGTAACACGGATACCTTCTTAACATGGCGGAAGGATTTGTCTGGGAACAGGCGTCGGTAGATGGCTCCAGGAGTCAATCTCTGGACACTTCAGTACTGGAATGTCCTATCTGTCTGGAACAGCTGCGATACCCCAAGTTCCTCCCTTGTCTACATTCATTTTGTGAGGAATGCCTTGGTAGCTTCATCACCAAGGAGTCGTCAGGTAAGATGGCGTCGGCGTCTTCTTTCTCCTGTCCTGTATGCCGTAAGGTCACCGAGCCGATGAAACCGTCAGAAGACAAGAAAGGCTGGGCCGGACAGTTTCCTACCAACAATCTGGCAGTCGAAATGATCCGACATTTACAAAATACGAATACGTTGATAACATGCAAGCCCTGTGAGAAGAAAGGGAACACGAATGTACCAGCAAAGTTTTGGTGCCATCAAACCAAATCTTACTTCTGTGCAACCTGTAAAATCGACCATCATGACCTGTTTCATGAAGAATGCGAACCCGAGAATATCACGGAAGGGAACAAATAAGATACGATCCGAAGGCAGACGTCGGCTGCTGGATGTGGAAAGCACAAAGAGAAATTAGAGTATTATTGTGAAGATCATCAGATTCTTGGATGTAGCAAATGTATCATTGTCGATCACCGGAAGTGTGAAGTGGTGACATCAGCAGACGATTTCCGGGACAAGCTGACAACCACGAAGATCGACGGTCTTCTTGAAGCACTTCGGAGATGCGTAGACGCCATGGAGACATTGATAAAAGATGTTGATGGACAACTTCAGTACATGACGCAACATCAAGACATCGCGCTAAAAAGTTTAGCATACCTACGTAGAAAAATTAACGAGAGGTTCGATCAACTTCAGAAAGAGCTTACGGACAAATTAACAAAACCATTCAAAAAGGAGAATTCAAACTTGGATATATCAAAACTGAAATGTGAACGATTGATGTTCGCTATGCAGAATACACTAACGTCATCCACGGATACGGCCTTGAAGGACGATACCGTGGGCACGATCTGTCTGTTCCAGAGAGGACAGGCAGAGCTCGAGTCCTGTAAAGAACTCATAAAAGAATTGGAAGGGTCGTCTCAATCTACCCGTCTGAGTCATGAATATGACTCCAAGATACTCGCATTGGGGACCAAGAAAGGTATTAACATGGGAATGATAGCCATTCATCAACTACAGAGGAAACTTCCATCTACTTTAAATTGTACACCGTTCTACGAACGTCAATTGAAGAAGACAAAAAGGTTGAATATCAAAGTTGCCTCTGACGAGAACAACTGTTGTGCGTTAGGTGTATTGCTCATGTCCGGTGGCCGGATCGTTGTCGGAGATTATGCAAACAAAAAAGTGAAACTGTTCACAGAAAACGGGAAATTCCAATGTGAGGTGGGATTGGCTGATGAACCTTGTGATATGTGTCGTATCGATGAGAACACTGTGGCAGTGACACTGATAAACAGTCAAACAATATGTATTGTCAATGTCGTGGATTCAACTTTGACACTCGCATCTGAAATAGAAATTCCAGACATTACTGGAAAATGCCTTATTGTAGGCACAAAAACCGCACTTTACGGTGTGTCGCAAAACGGAGGTGAAGCTACAAAGCTCCGGGAAATTGGATCAAGATGTTTGCATCTCGCCAGTAATCAGAAGAATGGACACGTCTTTGCTAGCATCGCTTCCTCTGTATTTGACCAAATTGCCGTAACACGGCTGTCTGACGGGACTCACACAGACGTGCTGAAGGTCGGGGTAGTGGATGGTACAACGGGAATAGATGTAGACAGGGAGGGTAACGTGTACATTTGTGGAGGAAATTCTGGCAACGTCATACAGATGTCAGGAGACGGAACTAATGTCAGAGAACTACTGACGTCATCGGATGGAATAAAAGACCCGAGGGCAATGTCCGTGTTGGGTGATACATTAGTGGTCACAAGTGAGTCAGCAGAGGTGTTAAAGCTTGTTTGAATGAAAAAGTATCGACTTGCATCCATAAAACTCTGCTCACGAAAATTTTCAAAAGGCATGTACCATGCTGGAATTAATGTCTAACAAGAACGAGGTGTACAATGCAGACCCAGTGAGCCTATTGTGTAGGAATATTACATATTTTGTTATATTTTGTTAATGTTCAGTTGGAAATAAATCAATTTTTGATGAAGGTTTAATGATAGGCGGATCAAATTGGTTGAAACTTCAACAGTCTTCTTCTTCAGATCAAGATATGTCAGAATCTAGTATACCTCAGAAGTAGAAAGGCATTCAGGTCCGCTATCATGATGGTGAAATTCATTACAGTGGGACATCACATCAACCCCTAGACAGTGGGTAAAGTTTACTATGGTCTACATAGATGATAGGCGGTATTGTGTTTGTCTACAAGTTTAGGGTTAACAATTCGTAGAGCTTGCATAATCTTTTTAATACAGAAACTTGCCCTATGGGCTTAGGGCGTGACCAAAGGAAGAACATTGACTGAAGTTCAATAATTTTCTTAAAATCATACCCAGATATATCGTATCAATTGGAGGTAAAAACTACGAAATTAGTCTCTTCCAACTGACAAGTTACCTTTACCTACTGACAAGTTACCTCTCCCTACTGACAAGTCACATCTCCCTACTGACAAGTTACCTCTCCCTACTGACAAGTAACATCTCCCTACTGACAAGTTACCTCTACCTACTGACAATTAACATCTCCCTACTGACAAGTTACCTGTCCCTACTGACAGGTTACTTCTACCTACTGACAAGTTACCTCTCCCTACTGACAAGTCACCTTTACCTTCAGACAAGTTACCTCTCCTTACCGACAAGTCACCTCTACCTACTGACAAGTTACCTCTCCCTACTGACAAGTCACCTTTACCTACTGACAAGTTACCTCTACCTACTGACAAGTTACCTCTCCCTACTGACAAGTTACCTCTCCCTACTGACAAGTAACATCTCCCTACTGACAAGTTTCCTCAACCTACTGACAATTAACATCTCCCTACTGACAAGTTACCTCTACCTACTGACAAGTTACCTCTCCCTACTGACAAGTCACCTCTACCTACTGACAAGTTACCTCTCCCTACTGACAAGTTACCTCTCCCTACTGACAAGTTACCTCTCCCTACTGACAATTAACATCTCCCTACTGACAAGTTACCTGTCCCTACTGACAGGTTACTTCTACCTACTGACAAGTTACCTTTCCCTACTGACAAGTCACCTCTACCTACTGACAAGTTACCCCTCTACCTACTGACAAGTTACCTGTCCCTACTGACAAGTTACCTCTACCTACTGACAAGTTACCTCTACCTACTGACAAGTTACCTCTACCTACTGACAAGTAACATCTCCCTACTGACAAGTTACCTTTACCTACTGACAATTAACATCTCCCTACTGACAAGTTACCTCTACCTACTGACAAGTCACCTTTACCTACTGACAAGTTACCTCTCCCTACTGACAAGTCACCTTTACCTTCAGACAAGTTACCTCTCCTTACCGACAAGTCACCTCTACCTACTGACAAGTTACCTCTCTCTACTGACAATTAACATCTCCCTACTGACAAGTTACCTGTCCCTACTGACAGGTTACTTCTACCTACTGACACGTTACCTCTCCCTACTGACAAGTCACCTCTACCTGCTGACAAGTTACCCCTCTACCTACTGACAAGTTACCTGTCCCTACTGACAAGTTACCTCTACCTACTGACAAGTTACCTCTACCTACTGACACGTTACCTCTACCTACTGACAAGTTACCTCTACCTACTGACAAGTAACATCTCCCTACTGACAAGTTACCTCTACCTACTGCCCACCCCCCCACTGACCCCCCCCCCCCCCCCCCCCTTCCCCATGAAGCAGTTCACTTTTTTTCTGAATAATTTACTTTTTTCGCCAAATTCTTTTTACACATAAACACACAAAAAGTGTTTGGGGTCAAGAAATTTAGGGTGGGGCGGGGCGCTTCACTTTACCATGGCTATGGTAAAGTGAAGCATTTCACTATTTTCTTACTAATTCACTTTTTTTCATCAAATCTTTTTCAAATTACATCATATAATTCCTCTAAACATATTAGCACACAAAAATGCCTTTGGGTCAGGAAATTTAGGGTGGGGCGGGGCGCTTCACTTTACCATGGCTATGGTAAAGTGAAGCATTTCACTATTTTCTTACTAATTCACTTTTTTTCAACAAATCTTTTTCAAATTACATCATATAATTCCTCTAAACATATTAGCACACAAAAATGCCTTGGGGTCAGGAAATTTAGGGTGGGGCGGGGCGCTTCACTTTACCATGGCTATGGTAAAGTGAAGCATTTCACTATTTTCTTACTAATTCACTTTTTTTCAACAAATCTTTTTCAAATTACATCATATAATTCCTCTAAACATATTAGCACACAAAAAATGCCTTGGGGTCAGAAAATTTAGGGTGGGGCGGGGCGCTTAACTTTACCATGGTCATGGTAAAGTGAAGCTTTTCACTTATTTCTTACTAAAGCCCCCTGCCCAACCCTAATTTTTTGTGTTATCAGATGTAGAGAAATAACTAAACTAATTGATAAAATAATTGTATAAAGAAAAGTCAATTAAAAACAAAATAAAAGGTGGCTTCACTTTACCATGGGAGGATTCATTTCGGCATAATGGTGAAATGAACTGCGGTTCACTTAACCATTATTGTATTTTGACCCCGGTTCATTTCACCATGCTTCAAAATACCATGCCACACCGGTACATTTCATCCCTTACCTCCTCATAGCTGCTCGCCCTTCTGTTGTAATGTACTTGAGGTTTATTAGCTAGTTGGTCGTATTTGCCTGCATCCATGATGTCCAAATAATTCACTTGTATTCCAGGTGTAAACCTTGTCTTGATATGCGAGTTATATCAAAGCTGATGGACTATGGTCCCCTTTACATATTCACTAATTGTCAAAAAAAACTGTCGACAAAAAATCATCCACGAATACGGGTGTACCTGCTACGCATGGATAATTCTTTTTTTATATCTACAGTAACCAGCGCGCATCACAATGGGAGAGTAAGGTCATTGAGATCGTTATGTACCGTGATATACTATATGAGTTATCAGGAAAAAGTATATCTACAGTCGAATCTGTTTTAAGTGACCACTCAAGGGAAGTTGAAAAACGGTTTCTAAATGGCTAGTGGTCTCTTAATAGAGATTGTATCATAAATTTAATAAATATTCATAAGCTTTTCATTCACTTTAGAATTTGGCAATAATGATTTATAATATATATAAAAAATAAATCATTCGTTTGAACATAACAATATTTTTTTTGTATTCATTTCAAATATAGAATATATATACTAGTAATCTATCTAATTCAAATAAAACTGTCTTAGTGATAATAATTGTTTCTGTATGTTTCAACGTCCTGTCAACACAATTAATAATTCAAGGACGGCATCAAATATGTATGAAATACTTGTGTGTTGTGAGAGAGAGTCTGGTTAGGGAGGTTGATAATAACAAACGAACTGATAGATATACGGCGTAGACGCCACGTTACTTACAGCTGGGCGATTTGCAGGATTTCTCACCTACGTTTGCAGTATCAAAGGAACTCATGAACTTGTCAGTCGATGCGGACAAAAAACAAACTATGAAAGAGAGAACTAACATGGGTATTTGTCATAAACGTATCCAGAGGCTGTAATACAACTCAACGTGAGCGGTAGGAGTATAAGTGTATAGTATACTTTCTATTTTAAATGTGTAATTAATGAAGTGAAAGTGTTAAAGACGATTTCTTTATCTTTGGTTAGGCAACTCACATTTTTTAAATCGCAACCCGCATTTGTAGACACACAACTGGCATTTTGCAACTGGCATCTCGTCTTTTGTAACTCACTACTCGCATTTTAACTCGTATTTTCAATTTGCAACACGCGCTTTCTTAGTAAATCGTAACTAGCATTTTTTTTATCTCGCAAGTTACGAGCATATCACATTTGCAATGTTTTAATATGATAAAGGTTTTATCGACGGAGTGGAATGTTATACATCACAAGGCAATAACTGAAGACAATAACCACCAGTTAGACGAGTCTTGTTATTATACAAGTGTTAAACATCGGATTGCATCAAACTAAAAGAAAAACATAGTATATAAAATCAAACCATTCAGTTTTGAATAAGTTTAAGATATATTATAATTATATCAAATATAGAAGTATTTCCCGTCATTATAGTATTTTAATATAAATTTTCAGCTAATTCTATGTTGGTGACATAGTAACAAAGTATATAATATAACATATATATTAGCATTTGCACAAGTATTTTTATCATAGTATACAACCAGGCATAGAAAGAATAGAGCGAAATATCTTACAAGACATTTCAATAAACTTGTAAAGTATATACATCAAACTTAGTTGGGATGCAATATAAGAACTATATATATATAGTAACAGTATACAATAAAGAAGCTAACACGTAGGCCTGTTATTAATTTGCTCCCATATTATCTATCAGAATTGATTGCTGTTAAATGCATTAATATGTTGATGTAGGCGATACCAAAGTTAATAGTATGGTATAAGACCGTTTTGCCACATTATACTAGGATAAGTATTTCCTGGCACTATTTCAAAATACAAGGAATTGCTACATTAGAGTGCATGGGAACGACCTCGCAGTAACGATAAAGTATGTTAATTCGGGTACTTAAACGAACGTCATTAAGTGTTTGTTAGATTGCATAGGTAAACACAAATGTGGATATAATACGCGCAAATCAAATTAACATCATCTTATTTTTCAAGAATTCGCAAAGAGAAAAGTAACGTATATAACAATGCGTTTGATATAGAAAAAAATATATAATTAATTATAATTGAAATTTATATTACATATTTAGCTGATTGATGATTAAGGTATTTTAAACACATTGAAGTTTCTATCTTTATAAAAATCATAATTGAAGCACACTTTGAATCAATCTTAGAATAGGATTCCGACTGATGACATAACAAACCATAGCATAGTAGGTGAAGACATTCTACTCCTCGAAAACTACACTACATCTTTGAAATTATTTTTTACTGGTTGCACGAACATTCCAATGAAATGTCGAATAGCGCCAAATGTTTTCATAAAACTAGCGCCAAATTCTAACCAGGCACTTTCAATGGACACCACAGCTAGTAATAAAACATGGACATATACTAAAGAGTTTTCAGAGAGGGTAGAAGTAAGATGACACCAAAAGTGAAGGGGAATATATATTTGTAATCGTCTTTATTCAGGATAGTTTTTGTGTAAATATAGGGGATTAGGAACTTCATACCGGTATAGTATCAGTAGAGATGTGTAATTTCGTTAATCCATTTTTATTAACGCAAATATTCATTAATTGTTCAAGCCTCATAAGACGTTACACGACTTGGAATATTCTTAATTATCTATTATGCGAATTCATTTTTTGCAATATCAACCTGCTACATCATTTACAAATATTTTCATATCAACACATGTTAACCGTCGTATATGTGTATACTATATCATTTCAAATACCGCTAAGATCATTTTATATGAAATGATTTTATTATGTACAAACATGATAAAAGACGATATATAATACAAGGGAAATAACTCATATTGTATTAGAACAAGCATGTATTTCTATTCCATACCTAAGATGTGTGTTGAAGAACCTTTATTTGAAATAAAGGTTTCTTAAATCCGACGCCGATGTATATCTATCGAATCATCAATTTGGATTTTTTCAAAAGTGTAGTTATCGACCTCCGATCAGGAAAGTTCCGCCAGATTATTGCCATAGTATTCAATTCTCCATTGTCTGTAACGTCCGTTCAGATTAGAAGTAAAGCAGTCGTAGTACCACCAACTACCACGACATGACAGAGCACAATTGTCACCTTGGATATCATTGTCTCTGTCAAATGTGGTGAAAGCATAACCATCATGGATGGACAAGGCATCATCTAAAATAACGAAAAAATAAAATAAATGTCATAAACAATCCCCCCTACACATATATTTACATTGGATTGGCAACACAATGGCTATAACTTTATCTACCCAGTCAGTAGGTTGCAAATGATGTATTTAAGTCATTTATAACAATTAAAATTGTTCTGCGTCGGTGTGACTAGGTTATGACTTTTTTTCATTTAATATGTTTTCTGGTAAATAATGGAATGAAACAATATAGATCGAAAAGTGGCTAAGATCAGAAAGCAGACAAGTGACAGTCACCAACGATAAGTTTACGTGTATCACTTATTTACGGAAGCTGTAACAGTACGCATGCGCAATTCGGCAAGGATAACATTAACATGGCAGTCAATGACCAACTGGCCGTATACATTACCACATGACTGTGAAAACCACTCTGATTCATCGTCGGCAATTTAAATATATCGTATCGACATGTTTATTGTATCTATATAAAAGTTGTGACCAGCACACCGACAGCAGAGTTGAGCTATCGCGGCCCGATGATATCGTCATATAAAAACAGGCTTTGGCGAAACAATCATCCTGACTTCAATATGCAGAGGGCGTAGTTATGTTGCTGCTGATGAAAAGAAATTAATTCTTAAAAGTGGGGTAAAGGCTGCAATAGAATAAACTACAAACATTTAAGTTAAAGAGAACAATTATGCTTCATACTAGTTTGTAATGATCTGAAAATATACATTTCGTGTAATTACGACATTGATTTTACTAATTTGAAACTTCTTTATATTTCACTTTAAATTAAAAAGCTAACAGTGTAAAAAACTATTTGCATTTTTTATTTTCGGTTTGTAAATTTCACTGTTATTAGCAGTATGGAGAACTTTCATGAAAATGAGGGGATGCCCGCGGTGGCTGAGTGGTTAAGGTGTCCCAACACTTTATCACTAGCCCTCCACCTCTGGGTTGCCGGTTCGAAACCTACGTGGGGCAGTTGCCAGGTACTGACCGTAGGACGATGATTTTTCTCCGGGTACTCCGGCTTTCCTCCACCTCCAAAACCTGGCACTTCCTTAAATTACCCTGGCTGTTAATAGGACGTTAAACACAAACAAATAAACCCGGGTTCGAACCAGGGACCTCTCGATCTGCAGTCGAATGATCTACCACCGAGCTATATCCCCTTCATAGCTACCACTAACATGTATGCATTATTATTTATATATTTCTGTGATGCAATATGCTTCAACATATGAAATAGTATCAACATATGACTGAAATATTAAATATCGAGTCGAATGTCTAGGATTAAATAGTGTGATTATCTTTGTCAATACACAGATAAGTTAGTTCTTCTCGATTTAGATGTGTTAAATATAGGTTGGTTGTTTGACTTATGTGGATCATAGGTTAATTTTTCGATTAATTTGAATGATTTTTATTCATCGGAACAAATCATAATAAATGTCTTTATGTGATTACCTAAAAAAAGCTGACGTGATTTGTACTGGTAGTGCACAAATACACACGTCCTGTGTGTGTTTACCTTTGTGTAAACATAAAACTTACTACCAACTATCAACACCTAATGGATGATAAACTCACTGTCAATTATCTAATCACATCAGAATCTGCAGAGGAGACACATCACGCTCTATAAATATATATGACTCTGACTCTGTTACTCCTGTGTAATTTTTTTCACTTACGGCATATCCACTGATATATGCAAATGTCACGCAAAAATACTATTGTACCTATAAACAAGTGATGTGTTTAAGTATGGATTTATCAACAGATACACGACAAACTGCATAACAAACAAAACTAAAGGGTATGAAAATAAAAATACACCCATTCAATATTACTTTCATCTACCTACCACAACTTCAGCGCATTAAACGACAAGTAATATAGACAGGTTGTGGGTTTGGATTTTTTAAATAACTTTTTTGACCACACGATTATCTCTCGCGGTATGTAATATTACATTTTCATGAACACAACAAAGAAGCTATCCGGATATATGTCTGGCCTTGTTTGTTTATTAGGATCGTATTTCCCGTGACGACACGTGACAAGGAGTACAGAAGGTCCATGTTGATGTTTCTGTGAAACCAGTGGCTGAGCGATTACAGAACTGTGAGTAATTACGTGTATATTGACCTTTAACTATTGATGGTATCGGTATCATAATAAACTACAGGCTTTCAGTATACAATGATCGATACTCTGGAGGATATTATCTTTATAACACCAGGCTGATATCAACCGTATGGAAAACGAATGTTTGACATTTGCAGATTTGAAGAAATCTGAAGAAATATAAAGACGTAAATACATAAACAATGACAATATTTTGCTTGATAGACAGATGCATCTACATGTAACATTAACACAAATAAAATGAGACTAGCTTATACGTTTCTACTTTCGTTTTATATCAGTTTAACATTGGTATCCGATGCACTGTTTATTCACGCACGGTTTAAATGCAGGCTAAGATTGAAAACGTTGGTTATCGAGTCATATTTCAGTCAAATATATAACTATTTCTAACTTTCCTCGTGATCAAATCGTTACCCCGAGTTCTCAGAAGTCCTTCCAATTCGAGAATGTTTACTTTCGTTTTCAATATTTTCAATGTATCTAAGGTCGTCAATTTTGAATATACAATATATTTCAGTGCATATCATCTGGATATTCTAGAGATCAGAAGTTAAAGCAGAAAGATCCTCAATATGTTTCATGAAATTTGGAAAGTACATTAAATATATAGATATAGATATACATGTGTATTAATCTGGGACTATATAACTTGCATCACACTCTTCATGAAATTGTCTATTAAAATTCACAATCTTTAGCAATGTCGCTATATTGATGACGTTCCATTTAAATCGCGGAAATGAAGAAAAATATTAAAACACCTTGAAAACTGTGTACATCTAATTCGATAAAGACTAGTATGAAAGATAACGTATATACTGACTGTATTACGATTACATTAGATTACATCATTGAAACAAAAACTGTTCAATGACAGTTTTAAAAGTCCATATCTTACAGTTAAAATGATTGAATTCATCCGGCAAATTATTATTCAAATGGTCAATCAAAAATAATGTCTTATGAAATTGGTTCAGCAAGGGAAAGGGTCTTAAAGGGTATAACTAAAATATACAGGGGTTGTGATGATTTAATATTGGGGTACAAATAATCTACATGGGTTAGCAATCAAGGCAAACTAATATATTATCCCATGGAAAGTCATGCTGATAAATAATACTTCAATATGATATTTTTCTGCAACTACTCTAACATCTTAGTGATGAATGTATTGGAGAAAATTAAAGATGGACACTTTTTGTATCCCAATTAAAAACAGGATTGTTTAGTTTGTGAACTGATTTTGTAGCAAACAGGGACACATGTTACATTTATTTTTGTAAGAAAACATATTTGAACAAGTTGTAGCAAGTTGGCACGTGATATATAGTTACAAAAATAGTTGTTGCAAATTCACTCTCATCATCCTGTCAAACACATTTCACTTTGTTACAAAAATTGTTGTAGGAAATTGTGTAATAAACTGGCACGCCTCATCTGTTCGTCTGTGCGCCCTTTGATCCACAGTGCTTTATCGGGACATAACTCAACTGATCTCTGCAAAACTTTGTACTCGTGTCAGACCAAAGTCCTAATTGTTCTCCCTGTTATTGGAAGAAAAACGTTTTCATAGTTCGAGGTTACCATGGAAACAAAAAGTCAAATAAAAAATTGACTGCAAATTTCCCACGGATTTCAGTTTAAACATTCAACTGATTTCTACAAACTGTGGGCTCTAGTTGTGCCATAGGATATATCTGTTACCATGGAAGGGGTAATGCTATACTGTGAGGCTATTATTTTTCTATTAATGCATTCCTGATAATTAAATAATCACGAAAAGATAATGGACAAATAATAAAGTTAACCATGAACAACTATATCATCTGTCATTGTCCATGTATTAACATTATTTGCTTAATCGGACGGCCAAGATGACAAATGTATTTTCGACGAAAATTTTGTTTACACAATGCCATAATTTAAGTATTTTATACTTAACGAGCACGAACCTTTTGATTTGAAACACGTGTATATGTAGGGTTTTAATTTGGACATCTTGATTCTAGGTAACACAGGCACCATCTTTAACATGGCGGAAGGATTTGTCCGGGAACAGTCGTCGGTAGATGGCTCCAGAAGTCAATCTCTGGATACTTTAGTACTGGAATGTCCTATCTGTCTGGAACAGCTGCGACACCCTAAGTCGCTCCCTTGTCTACATTCATTTTGTGAGGAATGCCTTGGTAGTTTCATCACCAATGAGTCGTCAGGTAAAGCTGCCTCGGCATCCTCATTCTCTTGTCCTGTATGCCGTCAGGTCACCGAGCCGATGAACCCGTCAGAAGACAAGGAAAGTTGGGCCGGACAGTTTCCTACCAACAATCTGGCAGTCGAATTGATCCGACATTTACAAAATACGAATACGTTGATAACGTGCAAGCCTTGTGAGAAGAAAGGGAACACGAATGTACCAGCAAAGTTTTGGTGCCATCAAAACAAATCTTACTTCTGTGCAGCCTGTAAAATCGGCTATCATGACCTGTTTCATGAAGAATGCGAACCAGAGAATATCACGGAATGGAACAAATCAGATACGATCCGAAGGCAGACGTCGGCTCATGGATGTGGAAAACATAAAGAGAATATAGAGTATTACTGTGAAGACCATCTGATTCTTGGATGTAACAAATGTATAATTATCGATCACCGGAAGTGTGAAGTAGTGACATCAGTAGACGATTTCCGGGACAAACTGACACCTTCGAAATTCAACGATCTTTTTGAAGAGCTTCGGAAAAGCGCAGACGCAATGGAAACATTGATAAACGATGTCGCAGAACAGCTTCAGGCCATGACGAACGATCAAGACATCGCGCTACAAAGTTTAACAGACCTACGCAAAAAGATTAACGAACGTTTTGATACAATTCAGAAAGAGCTTACAGATAAATTGATGGCATCTTTCAAGGAAGAGAAAGATAATCTTAATATGTCGAAACTGAAATGTGAAAGATTGATGTTATCTATGCAAAATACGCTGACGTCATCGAAGGATGCCGCCTTGAAGGACGATTCCGTGGGGACGATCTGTCTTTTCCAGAGAGGACAGGAGGAGTTCGAGTCCTGTAAGGAACGCATAAAGGAGTTGGAAAAGTCGTCTAGATCCACCAGTCTGAGACACGAGTATGACCCCGACATACTGGCCGTCGACACCAAGACAAGCCTTACCATGGGAAAGATAGTCGTTCATCAACAACAGAGGAGACTACCATCTACTGCGTTCAGTACTCCATTGTCTGAACGTCTGATGAAGATAACGGGAAACTTAAACATCAAAGTTCCCTCTGACAAAAAATACTGTTCTGCATGTGGAGTTGTTCTCCTGTCTGGTGGCCGTATTGTCGTGGGAGACCATGCAAACAACAAAGTGAAGCTGTTTACAGAAAACGGGGATTTGCATTGTGAGGTGGGATTGAGTGATTCGCCTTGTGACCTTTGTCGTATTGATGACAATACTGTGGCCGTGATGCTAGTGACAGTTAAAACCATCTGTGTTGTCGCTGTTGAGGATTTAACCTTGACCATCTCATCGGAAATCCTTATTCCAAACATCACTGAAGACTGTCTTGGTGTCACATACAACAACACTAACTTTGTAGTTGGTACATTATCATCACTTTACAGTGTACCAAAATATGGGGGTCAAGCCACAAAACTTCATACAGTTGAATCAAGATGTCTGCATCTCGCCAGTAATCAGAACAATGGGTACGTGTTCGCTAGCTTAAATGAAACAACTCCTGACAAGGTGGCCGTGACACGACTGTCTGACAAGTCCATCAGAGACGTATTGAAGGTCGGCACTGTGAAAAGAACAACAGGAATAGACGTAGACAGAGAGGGTAACGTGTATGTTTGTGGAGGTAGCTCACCAAACGTCATACAGATGTCACAGGATGGAACCAACGTCAGGGAACTGCTGACGTTGTCAGATGGTATCAAACGTCCGAGGGCGATTTCCGTGTATGGTGATAAAGTAGTGATCACAAATGAGTATTCAGACCAACGGAATTTTATTCATATGTTTCAGCTCATTGAAATGGCAACACAGAAATAAGGGGATTAAGGAACATTTTGTGGAATCCGAAAGACAATAGATGAGTTTGTATTATTTAGCTACACCTCATTCATTCAATTTTTTTTTTAAATTCTATACGGAATCTGTGAATATCAGTAATATATCATGCAATATGAATCCATGAAACATTATATACTATAGAGAATTTTCAATATATTGTAATTTTATTTGATACTTCAAAATAGGTATTTGCGTCCATGAACTGTGGATTTAGGTTAGAGCAGCACATACATTCGTATAACAACACAAAGAACAAAGAAACTATAGAAACTATTGTTATTAGTTATATAATGTTATACCGTCATTTCCCGTGTGTTGCCCGCCCGCACAAGTCAAAATAATGGTTTTATAATTTAAATCTGCAGATAGCCCGTTTCTGTTCATTGTCTTTGAAGTTTTTGCTGCGTAATAGAGCACACGTTCTCACAATCAGGGGAATCCCTTGCTGTATGTGTATTGCACTCATATTTGATCAGTGTTGCCTTGAGACGTGTACGTATTACTGAATCTATATTACCATTCATATTTATATACATAGGTACCATTCATATTTACATACATCGGTACCATTCATATTTACATACATAGGCAATATTCATATTTACATACATTGGTACCATTCATATTTCGCACTTGAAAGCAAGTCGGCACCTACTAGTACACCAGAGAAACATACAAAAAGGTAAATTGGATTTGACAAGTAATGTATAGCCCGCAGTGTAATTTTTGGGGGATACATTTTGTCAGATAGTTCGCTTCAACATATAGCCCGCAGAAGGCATTTTTGTGGTTTAGATTGTATAGATCATACACGGGAAATTATGAAAGTCTTAATAGTTATATTCTCAAATAAGTCAAAATCCCCTTTTGAAATTACGTTTTGGCCTGTCGTTTTAGCTCTTACGTAATATGGTATGGTGCATGAGGGGTCGTTCGTCCGTCAACTTTTAGTTCTAGAAAAATAAATAAATAAACTGGATATATTGCCAGGGAGTACATGAGGCAGAGATCTCTGAAATTAATGACCATGACCTTTTCTTAAGTCAAAGCAGCCAAATAGCGAAAATTTCATTGAGATAGGTATTTCTCAAGTGCTAGAAAACCTAGATGACTGATATTTTGCAAGAGGATACAAATTGCAGGGTGCTATTAAGTTTCTTCATATCAATGATATTGATCTATCTTGAAGGTCAATTAATAAAAAATTGCCATTTGAGAAGTTCTTTAAGATGTGGGATACTCATATTTCGCCACTATGTATCTACTATGATAATTAGTTAGTGCTATTATATGAATATAAATGATATTGACCGATTTTCCAGGACAAAGGGGTCAAATATGTTGAAACCGTCAACAATCCTCTATCAAAGTTCCAGAAGACCTAGAGGTCAGATGTTACCTAGTGTCTTGAAACAAATAACCTTGACCTATTTAAAGGGTAGAGTGTTCAAAATCAAGAATCTTAAGACTAGAAGACCTGATATTTGGCCAGTGCGTACCAGCAATAGGGTGCTGTAAATTTTTTTCTCATAATGTCCTTTACTACCAGTATATCCAAAGTCACTTGGGTGTAATATTTAACGGTTCTTTGAGGATCTTTGAAAACTTTGAAAATTCCTGATATTGAATGCTTTTAGGTTTTCGCGAGTGAATGTCAAAATTGTCAAGGTCCAGTTGGGTAAAATCCTTTATTTTTTTATTTCATTTTAACAGCTAGCAATACAATTTTCAGTGATATATGGATTGATATGGGGTGATTTAGATATGTATGAAAAACATCATCGGAGGTAATTTTTTGGTATCGCATGAATGCGAAACCACACGTTACAATTAGCTCTTTTAGAAATAGTGTATGACTTTCCTTGACACATTACTAACATAAGGTTGACATAAAATCTCGAGAGAGTATTTTCCTATTATTCCGTACTACCCCTGTGAGCGATTGAGGCCTTTTTGGGTCTCTTGTTCTGATATTGTGATTTTTGAATATCCATTTTAATGACAATTATCGTGATACATGTATTTATATCTATTCTTCGCACCATATCTGCATATCTATTAATTGTTCGATGTTTTTAGCTTTGTTTCTAAGTATATTAAATGCAACAAAAAGAAAATTGAATGGTTTCCCGTTAACATATATTCCACGAGTATGACAGAATATCGATGTTTTCACGAGTGCACCATATCTGCTTTGTTTTTGGAGAAATGTTTATATTAAGAAATAGCAAATATTGATACTTCAAATGAAGTTGAAACAATCGATACAATTACTGAGAGTGATAAGGCTCATTCTTGTTCCATTCAACTTTCCTTGTCCTGATGGTACCCGTTAGCTCCTACTTGCTGTATCAATATCTCACAATAATTTGATATCACGATTTCTTATAACACAGTATATTTGTATATGGCCGTGTACTTTTTCAAGTGTCTCCATAAAAATCTATGTATTAATTGTTCATATATTGTCATCGTTTTATCGATTATAAATTAGAATTACGATTTCATTTACATGCTTGTCTTCTTTGTTATTTATATCTTCTTTCTTTCAAGAGTGAAAAGATAACCACCATTGCTACCTACTAAGAAAAAGTGATTTTTATTTGAAAAGCTTACAAAACTCAAATGCAATTGATAAAACTCAAATGCAATTGATGAATATTGATGTGTTTGCAATCAAATATCTTTGAATTAACATTTAACAAGAACCCTGTCCTTTGAACACTTTAAAACACAATTGACAGTAAAAAATGGTCAACTCATTCCGTACCGTTGTCGACTATAATTGACATAATTTGAAGCTCCCTCTTTCCCATAGTAATCGACAGGATAGGCTGACGTTATTGTTACCCTTACAACAGAAGAAAGTTTTCAGATGACCCCCAGATATAGATTCCCAGCATTCCAAATTTCGAGAGCCACTATGTGATCTAACTATATACTAAGTTTAAGATTGTTCATGGATTCCATCGAAATGGCTTATTCTAATCATGCTTCCTTCTGCATTACTCCCTGGAAGAATAGCACATTGTAACAATGTTATCATTCATATAAAAAGTTGAGGTCGATACCATATTCCGTGATCTCTTTGTTAAACATGGCGTCCAACCTTTCGTTTTGCGCAACTGTGAAGTAGTTCTTCCAATCGCCTACACATCCTGGAAAAAGATAATTTGATAAAATACTGTCCGTATGTCTGACTGTCGATATTACAAACTTTTTATAATGCTTAAACGTCTATAACATTATACACAAAATTGGACAAAAAAGGTTTGTTTAATGATAGTTTCAATGTTTACATATATTACCTTTCCTGTAAATAGGTAATCGCCCGCCATTGCCAAAGGAATTCCAAATCTTAGTTTCTCCTGCCTTGGTGTCATGCTCCTTTTGCAAATTTGCGAATTCAACTGCCCTTTTCACTTCGCATAAAAACGATTCTGGTCGATTCAGCTGGAGGAACTCTACCAATCTAGTGATGGTGCCGTAAAGGTTCTGGAAAATGAGCGTTTACTTTTGGTGTAAATTTATAGTTGTACAATTATTCAAATGTGTCAATTTTAATAAAATACTCCAGATAGTTTCTATGACTTCTTCATCGATATATTGAAGCATTAGTTACTTCATAACAGCGATGCTATGAGAATGCTCCTTAACATTTATAAAGAGGAACAGACATGTTTCTGTTGACAAACCTGTTTGATATCTTCATATTCCAGAAAGAGAACGTTTAGTTTCTGATTCGAGAGTTTGGCCTTCTCCCATTCTCTTACGTACGAAAACCAACTTCCACCAAAGAGTCCAACTAAAATAACAAGAAAAATCGCAACGGTTATTGCTTTGGTGTGTAAAAGATAGTTTTAGATGTAGTTTCAGAACGGAAAACTACGTCTTTGGTAAGATAAACGGAAAATTAATTTTAAAGGAAGTAATTTTTAATTCTAAATTGTTAAAGTATGTATGAATTAAATAAGTCAACATAACAAAGAGGAAATACTTTCACTTCTGGAATCAAAATAAATGATAAACACAAATGTTTACATTATTTTTCTTCCAAGCTTTTAATCAAATTGTTCAGTTTATTTATCACATTTGGCGTTACACCGAATGACCTTAACTTAGACTAAACATATAACATAATATGAAATAAAGCTATTGAAGGGTACACACACTCGTCCGATAGACAAAGGTTGAAAAAGCCATTAAAGTCTCTTCATATATCGTGCCTACAACTCGCTTATAGTGTTCATAATAATATACTATGGTGTCCTTTGGATTCCGTAGAACATGGACTATCTTCACTTTGCCCTGCCTTGTCATTGCTGGGATCAGTGGGTAGGTAAGGTGTGTGTGGAGCGCTCTGGGAGAATCAAGCTGGTCAATCTCGCTTGATGGATGAAATTCGATCATGTAAGGTGTCCCTTGATACTTTAGATATTCTGTTCGTATCATTTGTATCATGTTATATACCCAATGTGTTCCTGAAACGATACGGCAATGTTACAATTAGTATGGAGGAGCCATGTAGTTTTGTCGCAAAAAAACCCAAAAAAAAACCAACATAATATTAATAAATTGTTTTTTTTAAGGTCTTTCTTTTACGGTGTTCGGTGTATAAACTATGCTTAACACTAAACATTTTGTCTATAGAGATAAACAAAATCATGTCAACTTGTTAGATATTACTATAGTGCCACATAAGTTTTAAAAAATGACAACTTTATGTTAATATCTTAATTTCAATGATAATCAATGAAATCAACGATACTCTTCATGGTGACGTTACATGGAAAATCATTACCGGATTTTAGGATTTTGTTGACGTTAGTTCCCAAGACACAACATAAAAATAAAATGAAATCTTATATCATTATATATAAATTCACATAAAGTTGGTTATACAAATGTACAGAATACTAGTTAATATAAATCGCTATATATACCTGATTTAGGAAATGAACATAACAATACATCATCTGGTCTGAGATGTAGTGATGACACATCCTTCAGTTGGTCTTCTACGTTTCCTGGAATGTCGGGATGGAATTTCAATCCTTTGTAAGGTTTGAATCGAAGAGTGTTGCCATGAGAGTCAGTAGAAGTTTGTGGCTTCATTTTGAACACCTACAAACAATATTTAATATATCTGATGACGTAAATGTATTCGCGTGTTCTAGTACAGAAACTGATACAGTCCGAACCCCCACCCCTTCTTTTCTGCAATATCTATCTGACCTCTAGGCCCTTAAAGTAGACAACACCCTCAAGATGTCCCCGCTGATAAGTTGTACCTTTTCGGCCCCGCGAATGGATCAGCCCGGCGATTCTAAGATTAGCAATACTCCTAACCAGTCCTCTCGTTTAGCGTAATAAGTATTTTGGCTATACGGTGCATGGACTATAAGTTGTCTGCCTTAAGAATAAGACATTAAACATTCAGAATTTGAAGATTGCGCATTAAACATTCAGAATTTGAAGGCTGCGCATTAAACATTCTGAATTTGAAGGTTGCGCATTAAACATTCTGAATTTGAAGGCTGCGCATTAAACATTCTGAATTTGAAGGTTGCGCATTAAACATTCTTAATTTGAAGGCTGCGCATTAAACATTCTGAATTTGAAGGTTGCGCATTAAACATTCTGAATTTGAAGGTTGCGCATTAAACATTCTGAATTTGAAGGTTGCGCATTAAACATTCTGAATTTGAAGGTTGCGCATTAAATATTCTGACTTTGAAGGTTGCACAGTTCGGCATAAGATATTCAACATTCAGAATGTGGATGTTGTGTAGTTCTGCATTCAGAATTTGAATGTTGTACAGTTCGACATTCGCCATTCAGGTACAGATCGACGTTCGCCATTCAACATTCAGAAATCTAATGTTGTGTAACTCAACATACGACATGCAACATTCAAGTTTCAGGATTAGAATGTTGTGTAACAAGACATACAGCATTCAACATACATAATTTGAATGTTCTGCAGCTTAACATTCGACTTTCAACATTCGAATTATGAATGTCGTATGTCGTATGCTCCATGTTGAGCCAACTTCAAACAGCTATAGGTTTGTAATCAATATGTCATAATCACCACTTCTACAAAAACAATTCAATATTGAATGATGCTTTAGTCGATTACATGGGGTGATGAATTGAGTTGCACTAGAGAGAAAGTCAACATGAACTGCTATTGAGACAAATTTAATAAACTGCGAAGCAGTTGGTGTTGAATTAGGCTCAGGAGCAACTGAATCACGCCTAAGCATCACATTTACCATCAAACAATATCCAAAATATTTAAGACCTTGGTTACTTTACTTGTTTAATTTTGACTATCTTTGCTTCAACATGTCCTAACAAACTGCTTAAAATTAAAAAGACAATCGACCTTGACATTTGACCGAGGGACCTTTACCTTTTGTCTGCTGACCAACATTTTTTCGTAACGGAGACGGACTAATATAAGTAAATAGTACTTGTTTCTGAATCCGACTATTTGCGTTATTTCATCAGTAAAAAGATATACAATAACCTTGACTTTTTTGGCCAAGTGACATTTGGTTAGTTGTTTTTTTTATTTGGACAAATTTTGAGCTTTATCTTTGACCTTAATTTTAACCATAGTATGTGTTTAAATAAACTGAGAATCATGATGAAATTTCAAGTATTTCAGTCACTGGAAATATATAATATTCCACATATTGATACAAGTGTTAATTATTCCAAACTTACACCAAACAGCTTAGAAATTCATATGGACTTCTATTGTCTTGATCATGACAATAGATTATAGTTCTATAGGATACCTCTTGTCATTTTTAACTTCTTACAGTACATACTATAGAAACCATGATTTCCAGTCATTGCCATTTAATGGAGGCGGAATTACGGTTTTAAGTGTCAAACTAGGAATCTCAATCTACCAGTTGAAGATCCTTAAGCATATAAATACGTCATTAGTAATACTTTTACATCGCATAAAAATATGTTATCTAAATTAAATCGTTAAGATTGGATTCATTTTTCCATTTCCTTAGTATGAATCAGATGTACTATAATGAATACAACCATATTGTCTTTTCGCAATGATGGACGTCGATAAGCTGTACGTTGTCATTCAAACAAGCTGTAACACGAATACAAAGTTCCATTGGTCTGAAGATTCACTTGTGATAACCTGGGAAGTCCAATTCACAGTAAGGTATGGGAATGGTTGGACTGAACTGTTTGACAGTAAGGTGTAGGGGTAGTAGGAATTAACTATGTGAGAGTAAGGTGATGGGGTAGTGGGAATGGACTATGTGACAGTAAGGTGTGGGGGTAGTGGGAATGGACTGTATGACAGTAAGGTGTGAGGGTATTGGGAATGAACTGTGTGACAGTAAGGTATGGAGTAGTAGGAATGAACTATGTGACAGTAAGGTATGGAGTAGTAGGAATGAACTATGTGACAGTAAGGTGTGAGGGTAGTGGGAATGGACTGTATGACAGTAAGGTGTGAGGGTATTGGGAATGAACTGTGTGACAGTAAGGTATGGAGTAGTAGGAATGAACTATGTGACAGTAAGGTATGGAGTAGTAGGAATGAACTATGTGACAGTAAGGTGTGGGGGTAGAGGGAATGAACTGTGTGACAGTAAGGTGTGGGGGTAGTAGGAATGGACTGTGTGACAGTAAGGTGTGAGGGTATTGGGAATGGGCTATATGACAGTAAGGTGTTGGGGTAGAGGGAATGAACTGTGTTACAGTAAGGTGTGGGGGTAGTGGGAATGAACTGTGTTATAGTAAGGTGTGGGGTAGTGGGAATGGACTGTGTGACAGTAAGGTGTGGGGGTAGTAGGAATGGACTGTGTGACAGTAAGGTGTGGGGGTAGTAGGAATGGACTGTGTGACAGTAAGGTGTGGGGGTAGTGGGAATGAACTGTGTGACAGTAAGGTGTGGGAGTAGTGGGAATGGACTGTGTTACAGTAAGGTGTGGGGGTAGTGGGAATGAACTGTGTGACAGTAAGGTGTGAGGGTATTGGGAATGAACTGTGTGACAGTAAGGTATGGAGTAGTAGGAATGAACTGTGTGACAGTAAGGTGTGGGGGTAGTAGGAATGGACTGTGTGACAGTAAGGTGTGAGGGTAGTGGGAATGGACTGAGTGACAGTAAGGTGTAGGGTAGTGGGAATGAACTGTGTGACAGTAAGGTGTGGGGGTAGTGGTAATGAACTGTGTGACAGTAAGGTGTGGGGGTAGTGGGAATGGACTGTGTAACAGTAAGGTGTGGGGGTAGTGGGAATGGACTGCGTGACTGTAAGGTGTGAGGGTGGTGGGAATGGACTGTGTGACAGTAAGGTGTGGGGGTAGTGGGAATGGACTATGTGACAGTAAGGTGTGGGGGTAGTGGGAATGGACTGTGTGACAGTAAGGTGTGGGGGTAGTGGGAATGAACTGTGTGACAGTAAGGTGTGGGGGTAGTGGGAATGAACTGTGTGACAGTAAGGTGTGAGGGTAGTGGGAATGGACTGTGTAACAGTAAGGTGTTGGGGTAGTGGGAATGGACTGTGTGACAGTAAGGTGTGGGGGTAATGAGAATGGACTTTGTGACAGTAAGGTGTGGGGGTAGTGGGAATGGACTGTGTAACAGTAAGGTGATGGGGTAGTGGGAATGAACTGTGTGACAGTAAGGTGTGGGGGTAGTGGGAATGAACTGTGTGACAGTAAGGTGTGGGGGTAGTGGGAATGGACTATGTGACAGTAAGGTGTGGGGTAGTGGGAATGAACTGTGTGACAGTAAGGTATGGGGATAGTGGGAATGGACTATGTGACGGTAAGGGGTGGGGGTAGTCGGAATGGACAGTGTGACATTAAGGTGTGAGAGTAGTGGGAATGGACTGTGTGACAGTAAGGTGTGGCGGTAGTCGGAATGGACAGTGTGACATTAAGGTCTCGAGGTAGTGGGAATGATTTGTGTGACAGTAAGATATGAGAGTAATGGAAATGAACCATTTCTTTTTCGATGTCAAACATTCATTATAAAGAAATACATTCAGCCATTGAGATGCCATAGTGATTCTACAAACGAATTATATTATGACTCATGCACGGTATTTTTTATGCAACACTAGGCCAGTATCAATAGAAGTATATTAAAAGAGATACGACATTATGTATCTAGTGTGTTATTATACCAGTAGGAATTAACACTAATTATACCGATTTGATAAACCGTGAAATAAGTCCGATGAAGTCGTTATAGGAAAGATTGGTAGACGACAAATATCTCATCATCTGATGATCTGACCATTTAAGACAGCGAAAGGAGCAAAAACCCATTTCGATACGTTTAATAAAAAGAATGGCTTTCTTCTCTTTATTTGTGGTTAGTATTCTACTTATTTAACCTCGAAGATGGGATATCACTAACAAAGAGAGGACAATCATTATATATGTCACTTACTTCAACCTCGGAGATGAGATACAATGTATTACAAAAAAGAAAGGACATTAATTTTATATGTATATGTTATTTACTCCAAATTCGCAGATTAGAGATCACAAATTCAACATAAGTTACTGAAAAGTGAATTAGAGTGTCAAGGATACAAAAGTTATCTCCCCTTATAATATACATCTGCTAGATATAAAGAGCATGGTCATTGGTATTATATTCAATTGATACTCCCTGTTGGAATTGTAAACAGCATTGTGCCAAATTAACTTTAATTAACAGGACAGACGAATCGACGTAGTAATTTCGGTGTACCACTTACCGTGTTTTTCTGCCTTTTTCTTATGGCAAAAAATGAACAAAAATAATAACTAGCTTTTAAAATATAAGATACAACAAAATGTCTTGAAATATATCGACCTGGTTTATAGTTTTGAAGTTTTAATTCTTATTATACGCTTCCATCAAATGCCATATGTCATTCATAGGAGAATCGGAGATCGATACCGAACACCTTTCCCTGTTTGTCATACATAGTATCACTATATTAGGTCACCTGAGATGTTGGTGACAATTTGTTCAATGACTGATCGGTCAGATCATCCTCGCTAGAATACGACGTTTGACGAACTTGATAATTTATATTTGGAATGATGCTATTGACAATTTTGTAGCAAGTTTTTGTCATGGTTTTATATTCATAAAATTGCTTCATATATTTTCTTGGAGGCCATTATGCATTAAGTCAGAAAAATTATAAAGCTCATTATATTGAAACCGAAAGTGCCCGGTGGCGATGTTTATTAACCCAGACACCTTTAGTTTATCTCTACACTGACCGAGTTACTCTAACGTATACTACTCAATTTCGTATACCACAATATGGTTTAATAACAACATATACACTGCTATATTCAGATGCTTCACAGAACGCAAATATGCTACTAGTGATATGTTTAAATAAGAATTTATCAACAGATAGGGTTATACGATAAACTGTAAACATACATGTACAACTGTGTACAACTACAGGATATAAAACGACAAATATTATGGACGTTTAGTGTTTTTCAAACATAATTTTTGACCACGCGATTATCTCTTGAAATATATGATATTATAATTTCATACGCGTAACGAAAAAGGTGTCCGGACCGGATATATTTCCGGCCTGGTTTGTATATTAGGATCGTATTTCCCGTGACGAGGAGTGATAAGGGGTACAGGAGGTTGATGTGAAACCCGTGGCTGAACGATTACAGACCTGTGAGTAAACCCGTGGCTGAACGAGTCTAGAACTGTGAGTAAACACGTGTATATTGACGTTTAACTATTATTATCGGTATCATAACAAATAACAGGCTTTCAATACAAAGCGATACACTGGAAGATGGTATCTTTATAACAACACACTATTATCAACCGTGGGCATATATCAGCTGATATACATGTATGTAAAATGAAAGTTGATCTATGTAGATTCCAAGAAATCATAATGTAATGATGTAAATACATGAACAATGACATTTTGCTGGATAGACAAATGTCCGTATATACAACATTAATACATATAAATTGATTTATTTGAAGTTTATACCTGTCTACTTTCGTTTTATATTTGTCTAACATTGGTATCCACTCTTAATACAGACTCCTGTATAATCCTATGGACTGTCCAAGTGTCCAAATTGTGGGGGGTGGACATTTAAAATTCAGGAAAAGGATTGAAAACGTTTCTTATTGAGAAATATTTTAGTCACACATATATTGTGATTGATTTGTTTTAAAACTTTCATGGTGATCAAATCGTTGCCATGAGATCTCAAAAGTCTTTCAAATTCGAGAATACATTTATGTACTTCCGTTTTTAATATTTTTTAATGTATCCGAGGTTATCAGTCGTGAATCTACATTATATTGCAGTGCATATTTTCTAAAATACTAGAGGTCAGAAATCGAAACAGAAAGATCCAAAATATGTTTTATGAAATTGGGAAAGTAAACTAAATATTTAAAAATTCGGGGCTATAAGAAACTTGTATTACGCACTTTATCTACAGGACTATCAAATTCACAATCGTTGCTGATGTCGCTATATTTGTGAAGTTCCATTTACTTGGAAATTTAAGAAACTATTTAAACACCTTGAAAACGAACTGTGTACATCAACTTAGTATGAAAGATAATGTACACACTGATTATATTATGATAGCAGCGCTGGAACGAAAACAGTTTTAAAAATCCATATATTATAGTTGAAATAATTAAATTCCATAACCAAAATATTATTCAAATGAACACTCAAAATATTGTTCAGCAGATTTGCTTGAGAAACGGTATTAAGGAAGTATTTATAACTCAAATATACAGAGGATGTGATTTAAAGCCACTATTGCGTTATGTTTCAACCACGGGAAAGAATTTGGCCCATGAAAAATAAAACATGTCCAAAATTAAGCGATACACGAGCCCAAACCGTAAGAAAGAATGGAAAATATAAAATGGCTGCAGTGACTTTTAATTTAAGTAATGAACAGAAAGTGCTAGTTTTGTAACATACTCTTTGTACTCATGTCAGATTAGTGCCATAACAGTTCCTTCTGTTATTGGGAGATATTTTATTTTTTCTCATTTTCGGTTACCGTGGAAACAAAAGTCTGATATACACAATTTGTAAGTTATCCCAGACTTTTAGTTAAAATACATTCAACTGATCTTGGTGTTCTCATTGGACACTTTTGATGAAAATTTATGTTTGATATTTCGGTTACCATGGAGGGGTTCATGCTTTTCTGCTCTTATTATTTCTATTAATGCATTCCTCGTGGTTAAATAATCACGTTGGTCAACTTAATCACCTGTCCTTATCATGGAATTAAAATTGTTTTGCTTAAAACACGACCACGATGGCCACTGTATTCTCAAATTGATTTTCCGACTTCTCATGAAGATAACAATGTGAACTGCTAAGGATTATGGGCCTTTTGTTTACACAATGCCATACTTTATATACTTTCACTTAAAGAGGGCGTACCATTTGATTTGGTTTACATGTATTTGTAGGGTTTTCATTTATACGATTTGATTCCAGGTAATACGGATACCATCTTAACATGGCGGAAGGATTTGTCCGGGACCAGTCGTCGGTAGATGGCTCCAGGAGTCAATCTCTGGACACTTTAGTACTGGAATGTCCTATCTGTCTGGAACAGCTGCGACACCCTAAGTCCCTCCCTTGTCTGCATTCATTTTGTGAGGAATGCCTTGGTAGCTACATCACCAAGGAGTTGTCAGGTAAGATGACATCAGTGCCTTCTTTCTCCTGTCCTGTATGCCGTAAAGTCACCGAGCCGATGAACCCGTCAGAAGACAAGGAAAGTTGGGCCGGACAGTTTCCTACCAACAATCTGGCAGTCGAAATGATCCGACATTTACAAAATACGAATACGTTGATCACATGCAAGCCATGTGAGAAGAAAGGAAACACGAATATACCAGCAAAGTTTTGGTGCGATCAAACCAAATCTTACTTCTGTCAAACCTGCAAAATCGGCTATCATGATATGATTCATGAGGATTGCGAACCCGAGAATATCACGGAATGGAACAAATCAGATACAATTCGACGGCAGACGTCGGCTGCTGGATGTGGAAAACATAAAGAGAAAATAGAGTATTACTGTGAAGACCATCAGATTCTTGGATGTAGCAAATGTATCATTCTCGATCACCGGAAGTGTGAGGTGGTGACATCAGTAGACGATTTCCGGGACAAACTGACACCTTCGAAATTCGACGATCTTTTTGAAGAGCTTCGGAAAAGCGCAGACGCCATGGAAACATTGATAAACGATGTCGCAGAACAGCTTCAGTCCATGACAAACGATCAAGACATCGCGCTACAAAGTTTAACAGACCTACGCAGAAAGATTAACGAACGTTTTGATACAATTCAGAAAGAGCTTACAGATAAATTGATGGCATCCTTCAAGGAAGAGAAAGAAAATCTGGATATATCGAAACTGAAATGTGAAAGATTGATGTTCTCTATGCAAAATACGCTGACGTCATCGAAGGATGCCGCCTTGAAGGACGATTCCGTGGGGACGATCTGTCTGTTCCAGAGAGGACAGGCGGAGGTCGAGTCCTGTAAGGAACTCATAAAGGAATTGGAAAAGTCGTCCAGATCTACCAGTCTGAGACACGAGTATGACCCCGACATACTGGCCGTCGACACCAAGACAAGCCTTACCATGGGAAAGATAGTCGTTCATCAACAACAGAGGAGACTACCATCTACTGCGTTCCGTACTCCATTGTCTGAACGTCAGATGAAGATGACGGAAAACTTAAACATCAAAGTTCCCTCTGACAAGGAGGACTGTTCTGCATATGGAGTTATTCTCATGTCTGGTGGCCGTATTGTCGTAGGAGACTATGCAAACAACAAAGTGAAGCTGTTTACAGAAAACGGGGATTTTCATTGTGAGGTGGGATTGAGTGATTGGCCTTGTGACCTTTGTCGTATTGATGACAATACTGTGGCCGTGATGCTAATGACGGTAAAAACTATCTGTGTTGTCGCTGTTGAGGATTTAACCTTGACCATCTCATCGGAAATCCGTATTCCAAACATTACTGAAAGCTGCCTTGGTGTCACATACAACAACACTAACTTTGTAGTTGGTACATCATCATCACTTTATAGAGTACCAAAAGATGGGGGTAATGCCACAAAACTTTATACAGTTGAATCAACATGTCTGCATCTCGCCAGTAATCAGAACAATGGGTACGTGTTCGCTAGCTTACACGAATCAACTCCTGACAAGGTGGCCGTGACACGATTGTCTGGCAAGTCCATCAGAGACGTATTGAAGGTCGGCGCTGTGAATAGAACAACAGGATTAGACGTAGACAGGGAAGGTAACGTGTATGTTTGTGGATTCAGTTCAAACAACGTCATACAGATGTCAGAGGATGGAACCAACGTTAGGGAACTGCTGACGTCGTCAGATGGTACCAAAAGTCCGAGGGCTATTTCCGTGTATGGTGATAAAGTAGTGATCACAAATGAGTATTCAGACCAACGGAATTTTATTCATATGTTTCAGCTCATTTGAATGGCAACACAGAACTAATGAGATTAAGGAACATTTTGTGGAATCCGAAAGACAATAGATGAGTTTGTATTATTTAGCTACACCTGATTCATTCACTTTTTTTTAATTCTATACGCAATCTACGAATATCAGTAATATATCATGCAATATGAATCCATGAAACATATATTATGGAGTATTTTCAATAAATACGTTCTAATTTTATTTGATACTTCAAAACAGGTATCTGCGTCCATGAACAGTGACGGCATGGATTTAGGCTAGAGCAGCATAGATATTCGTATAACAACACAAAGAAATTAGAATATAATGCTATTGTTTTCTTGTACCGTCATTTCATGTGTATTGCCTGTCCGCACAAGCCGAAATAATGGTTTTATAATTTAGAATCTGCAGATAGCCCGTTTCCGTTCACTGCCTTTGAGGTTTCCGCTGAGTAATAGATTACACGTTCTCACAATCGGGGGAATCCCCTACTGTATGTGTATTGTACTCATAGTTTACCTGTGTTGCCTTGACACGTGAACGGTGTCAATAAACGTATTTCTGAATCTACATTACCATTCATATTTACATGCATAGGTACCATTCATATTTACATACATAGGAATCATTCATAATTATAAACATAGATACCATTCATATTTATAAACATATGTACCATTCATATTTCGCATTTGAAAAGCACATTTGTTTTGTCAGATAGTTCACTTCAACAGATAGTCCGCAGAAGGCAATTTTTATGTTTTGGATTTATAGACAATACACAGGACATTACGAAAGTCTTAATAGTTATATTCTCAAATATGTCAAAATCCTCTTGGGAAAACGTTTTGGCCTGTCGGTTTAGCTCTTACGGAATATGATATGGTGCATGAGGGGTCGTCCGTCCGTTAGCTTTTAGTTTTAGAAAACTTTAAGAAACTAGATACTTATATATTGCCAGGAGGTACATGAGACATAGTACAAGAAAGATATGTGATATTAATGAACATGACCTTTTCTCAAGTCATAGAAGCCAAATAGCTTCGAAGTGATATACAGAGGAGATTCCTATTGATGTCTACTTATAACCGTGTTTATTTCGTTCAGATTACATTTTTGCCGTCAGAGTAAAGTAATATTTCCAACATAGGTTGTTAATGTAAACAATATAGAAGTTTGCTACTGTATGTTCTTTGGTTAAGCCTAATAACTACCTCCAGTACGGAATCCGGAAAGAACACGATGTAAAAAAAGAGGATATCAAAACATTCTGAACCGGATTTATGAAACGTACACAGCAATACATCATTTGGATGGTCTCCTATATATATGTTTCCTGGAATCCTTTAACGTTTGTAAGTTTGAAACGCATTGCACATTGTGTCTGTCTCTTATTATTATCATTTTTTTTTGTATTTCGAATGTAAGTCAGGCAGACAGAATGCTAAAAAAAATGACGTCTTTATTCCAAGGTAATAAGCATACATTGCAATGCTAAGTAACTGTGTAAAGAGGTATAACAGCTTTACATGAATAATAAAGCTGTTAAATTCGCACCTCATTGTCGTATCGAGATACCTCTCCATACTGACAATACTTTTTAGCTAACTTACAAGGTGCGAATAGTGCAGCTCATCAGCTATTTGAACATGGATGTCGTAATTGGTTGATCTTTGAATATTTGTTTTCCTATTGCTATAGATTAAAGTCTAATTTCATAAAGATGGTTTGATATTTGTTTTCCTTGTGTTTTTCACCGAATTCTCCTCAACGACTACAAGAAATGTCCTTTTCACGTTCTGTAGAATGGTATAAATGTCGCACAAATATCATATGCATCGGGAGAACAACATAGCGTTCACCCATTCAAGACCTGACCACGCTTGACATTGCTAAAATTCGGTACATAATAAGACCTCAACTGTACAGCCAAAAAGCCAGTGATTGGACTACTTAGCTGAAATGCATATGTATCCATGAGTCGACACATTATCCACTTGACTAAATTCACACGTCATAAATAAATCTGAAAAAAAAATTTACGAAAAAAAAAACAAAGCAAAAGAAAAAAAAAAAAAAAAGCGCAAAAGAACAAAAAAAAAAAAAAAAAACAACAACAAAAACACCCCCCCCCCCCCCCCCCCCAAAAAAAAACAACAACAAAAAACAACGTTAAAACATTAAAAACAATGAAATACGGTGTATATCAGATTCGAGATGAAAATATAATAACTTAAAAATCATAAATATATTTTGAGATATGATATGCATAGAAACATGAAAGTGGAATTGTGTACATAATTTAGGAAATGTACACAGTAACACATCATCTGGTCTGAGATGTAATGATGACACATCCTTCAGATGGCCTTATACGTTTCCTAGAAAATGTAGGGATTGAATTTCAATCCTTTATATAGTTTGAATTGAAGAATGTTGCCTTGAGAGTCTGTTGATATTTTCGTCTACATTTTCAACACCTACAAACAATATTTGATATATTACACTAGTATATATTCCCTTGCCGCACCGTAAAATTATGCAAATTGATACAATTCAATGATTGATAGATTTCATGGTTTGAGGTAGTGTCCTAACGCTTCATACTGATGTCATATATATGTTGTCGCCTCTTTCGTCAAAGTTAGATGTTACCGAGTTTTTTGAAGAATGCAGTTGATGAAATTTATCACTGTGCTTCTGAATAATACCAATCATTCACACTTGTTAAGTGTATTATGAATACAACAATCCGTTACGTGGAATAGAAATCACTATGTTATCACAGCAACCCCTTAAACAACACTGAATAATCATTGGATGCATCAAATTCAATACCACTGGCAAACTCGATACGTCTTAGTCGTTTTTTCTACGTCACATCTGTTTCAGCATATATCTTCAGTACATAGCCTAAGAAAAGTCTTTAAGGCGCTGTGACAAAAAAATAGTTTGAATGGGATTGCAATTTAGTTCCTGTTTCAATACCAGTAGCATGTATGTACTTAAAGAGGTAATTTCCATATGAATTTTTTTCACAGCCCTTAAATTTTAATGGTCCATCGGTTTTGTCACGTGAGGGAGCACTTAATTATTTTTAAGGGTCTAATTATTTTATCACGACCATGAGCACTTACATTTTTTATGGTCTAATGATTTTATCACGTGCATGAGCACTTAATTATCTTTTAACGGTCTAATGAGTTTATCACGTGTAGCAGCACTAAATTGTTTTTTTTTTTGACATATTGTTTTTTGTCATGTGCATGAGGACACAGATGTTCTATTGCCATCTTTTCAAGAATGTTCAAGAAATAAAAAAAATAAATGAGTTTCCTAAAAACTGTGATGAAATAGAATGCAATGACTTGTGGAAAATCCCAGTGTCCTACTTGTACATTGTGATCAAAAAAGAAGTTGTATTTGGGATTACAGCACATCAGTAAAATGGCCGGAACTTCGTCTTCACCATTCTGGTGTCTAAACCGTTGCTGAGGAAAAGTAATGGTCTTCCTTTGAAGGGGAAGGAAGTAGCCAAAAGTGAAGAAACAGTGAGGAAGATAGAAGAATAAATCGGCAAGACTCGTGTCCTGGCGGCATTGGTAAAGAAATCAATTTCTGGATAAAAAGGCCGCTTACCAATCGGTAGAAAAAGATTTATTATGGCACTGAAAGCAGCGTTCTATTTAGAGGGAGTGGTTGCTGTTCAGCGAGCTTAACTTAAATGACCTTATATCAGACTTGCATTTTATTAGTCAATGAAACTAAACTATTTGTGTACTCTAATGTATGGGAGTAAAATTCGTCAATGAATAGGGAGGATTCTTGCCTAGGTTCATTGGTTTATGAAAACTTAAGAATGGCATACAAAAGTATTCATGGTCATTCTGAGCAACACATGGGAAAGAAGAGAAATGATCTCCAGCAAAAGTTCTTTTAATGTCAGCTTATCACCACCAGACACCGTCATGAACACAACAGTAAGTATAGCATCCAGTTTAACTTCCGTGTTCCAAAGGTACACTCTATAAACAATGTCGAGGAAAATGTGTGGGAACACTCGCACTGGTTGTCATAAATATGACGTCGCCGGAAAATTGAGAGAAAAATATTTAACATTAAATGTGTCCGACTGTATAGGGAATGAAACAAATACCACAAACTTTGAGATTTCTTGTTACCACTTATTGCCAATACTAGTCTGTGTAGCAACAACAAACAGTACGAGCTACCAGACGGCTACTGCGTTGTCTGTTCGATGAGCTGAGACAATTCTTCAATGGTAAAGCATCATTTATTGGTATCACTTTCAACGTTCGGCAGTGAATTATTTACATCTTATGACTGTACGGCTGTAATTATTTGATTAATAGAGTCTTTCCCTGCCTTGGGGTTGTGACAAAGAAATCTCAACCCTCGGGGGAATTCATGAATGTCCACCCAAAGACTTGCCGATGGTTGAGATTTCTTTGTCACACTCCTTAGGTAGGGAATGATTATGTCTCCCTTTGGTGAGCAAGGTCTATTTGTAAACAAATGAAAAAAAAGCCTAACAATATCATTACACAAGAAAACATACTTGTAGGTCTAAAATTAATTCACAATATTTATTCAAACATACACTTAAATAAGGTATCAGTGATACTATTCTGATGCTAACAACAGTCCATCTTTTCATTCCATAAAACTTTGTGTCTCTTACGCATATTTAACACTAAATAATATAGCGGGAACTATAGTGACGTCACTTAAGCATCGGAATAGTTTTGTATGGTATTTTGATCTATTTGAACGCCAGAGCTTTACAAGCAAACAACATGCGCAATTGCGCATCATGATTAACTTCGGAAGTACTTCCGGTTCAGAAGGTGGGCGTGTGCACTCTGTCAAACCCATCGACAGATACAGCTCATGAGCCTCGTGATTTCAACGTTCACTCACTACATCTGCTGTCGCTAAGTAGTTACTGATCGGTGAGCTTAACCGAAATAGCAATAAAGCATTCATAGTCATTGTCAGTCAATTATAATCTATGTTGGGATACCATTGGAAAGAGGGAGTTATCCGTACTCGGCATGGTTTACATTGAGAGGTTAATATGGTGTTTCAAATTCTGTACGAAGTAACTCAGGATCGGCCATTTTAGTGACGGTCACTTGTATAAAAAGGACAGTCATGGTCACCCTGCTTTAAAGGCCGCAAGGCCGCAAGGCCGTAATACCGGACGTAAAACCCGTTTAATAAATAAATCACCCTGCCAATCATTACATGTACCTTGAAGGTGACACTGTTCCTCAGACAGAATCCGTTTCAGTAGTGGCGAGACAGTTGGGTCCACGTGAGTATCGGATACCCGTATATTGAAATCGTTTTATCAAAATATGATGAGTGAAAAAATTGCACCCGGATGTTACAGAGGATGACAGTACTGTGGCGAAAACATAGTTGTCATTTGAAGAGAGGTCAAACCCACGGCTACCGTAGAGGAGAGAGTGAGAAGCAATTAAAGAAGACACACCCCAGGTTCCAGTAGAATATAGTATAAAACGGAACAAAACTGATAAATATGTCGGTTCTAAGAGAACATCAAGGCAGAGAAGTAAGGCTTTAGAGGATACGGGAGACCGGTTTCCATTTGCGAAAAAAAATACAACAATAAAGCATAACTTTCTTGAGCGACAAATTTAAAGACATTACCCAGCCTGCTGAAATGTCTTTTTTCGCGGTTCCACCGAATGCATATTTAACTGAAACACCTGGTGGATTTGTCATCTTACCTTTTCGTAAAAAAAACAATATGTTTTAAATATATATATAGATATATCCTATTGATAGCAGAGCAAAAATCATGTATTGATTTTAAACATCCTCGTATATTTGAAAATGCCTGACAAATCACATGTGATATTCTTATTAACACGTGGGGAGAAATATACTATATAGGGACAATGTCTTTGTTGAAGCTTGGGATAACCTTTCCGTGACCTTTCTTTATAATAACAAAGGACCTTTATGTCGCTAACCAGGTGACCAACAGTTTGGTTAAAAACAAAAAGAAAAACGAGGATTTCTGTTGTTGTTGTTTTTTTTTCTCAAGTCGTTCAAACAAAGTATGTGTATAGTAAAAGATGAATATATATTTTATGTGGATTTTGATCAAATATTCGATTTTGCTTGGAAGGGAGGCTTACTACACAAATTTGCAAAATGTAGAATTTTGAATAACTTTGTCAAATTTTGTGGTATTATACAAATGTTGAAAATACTTCTTTGTTTACTGGCTTATCACCTACACGACTGGTTGGCTACGTCAGTGTTCTGTCGGAGTCCGTTAATTAGATACTGGCTTACCACCTACACGACTCTGCCTATTGGCAGGTCTCACCGACTGTAGTCAGTGTTCTGTCGGCGTTTGTTAATTAGTTACTGGTTTACCACCTACACGACTCTGCCTATTGGCAGGTCTCACCAACTGTAGTCAGTGTTCTGTCGGAGTCCGTTAATTAGTTACTGGTTTACCACCTACATGACTGCCTATTGGCAGGTCTCACCGACTGTAGTCAGTGATCTGCCGGCGTTTGTTTATAAGTTACCGGCTTACCACCCACATGACTCTGCCTATTGGCAGGTCTCACCGGCTGTAGTCAGAATTCCTCTGTGGTATGAAAAGACCTTAGGCTTACTATGAAAGTTGAAAAATTGTGCGATTGTAAAGAATTTTGTCATGATGATCACTAACATGTATGAAAACGCCTCATAAGCTGCCAAACGTAGTGTTATTCTAAAGATGTCCGTGGCTTTAGAGGTGTCACGACGATGCAGGGTTTTTGATAACAACCATGCGTCACGGATAAATTCAGAAATCTGGCGTTGGATATCTGTTGCTCTCATACTCCATTTTTCTTCTCGCAAACCCTGAACGTCTGTATGCTTCAGTGATAGGTTAATTCAATTAACCGACATTTAATCAAAGTAATCAAAATATAATCTTTTAAGGAGCTAAATGCATGAACAACTATGTCTTCAAATTTGGTAAAATGTGGTATATTCAACTTTTGGACAACTTTACAAACTGGACGGATAAAGGATTGTCTGATGACGGTCTAAAGTTATCAATAAAAAGTTCTCTAACGAAGTCTCCTATTTCCAGTCTCTTTTATATACTTTGTATACTTTATATACTTTGTATACTTTATATACTTTGTATACTTTTATATACTTTGTATACTTTTATATACTTTTATATACTTTGTAAACTTTTATATACTTTGTAAACTTTTATCAGTTCTTTTCTATTCTGCAATTCATCTGTATAGTGTTATGAAACATACCCTTTCGGTTGATAAGTATGTATAATGATAGATTTCCCTGTATCACAACCAGTGTAGAACCTCAAGTTTGCGTTGCTACACTGGCGCCTCCATCATAGGTGTGACGTGTACAATATTATAGTACATGAGTCTATGGGACCCCTTATCTCTGTTAAGAACTAAATAGCTTCAGTGTATCCAGGATTTTTTCATCTCCTGCAGCTTGATGACATTTTTTGTCACTCACTTTGGAATTATCCCATTAAACGATGTGTTTCTGTTGTACGGCATATTTGAGTGTCGATTTATTGTCTTATGAATGTGACAGTGTTACCATGGCCATTTTTCTCGAAATACAGCAAACATGCTAAGATTGAGATTGGATGTGGAATAGTTCTGACGGGCGGTAGGACGTGCTTTATTAACATACATAGCTCTATGGTGTCAAACATTAGAATTACCTTAAATGTTTTCGTCGGACATGTATATCGCATGCATGTACCGATCGAGACATGCACATCCGGGGCAGGTGTTTTGTGCATGTACGTGTTGCAGGCGCATTGCTTCACGCAAGAGTTGCAACCTATCCTTTGAAGTCGTTGTTTTAATACACTAAAGTTACGTCTGTTGTGAAAAGATGTAGATTAGACAGTTTAATTGTCGAATTGTTTTAGTTTTATTTACAAGGAACCTGAAATCTCGGTTCTTTCTCTGCTTCAACTCTCCTTCTGCTCCTCGACTTTCTCATCTTTATATTAAGGAACAATTCAACAATGAACATGTGTTGTATATTTTATAGAAAATCTCGTAAAACCCATTTTGTCTGCAGTATAAAATGTAAGTAGATAAAGGCCAAGCTTATCTTCAAATCTCCCATCAGTACATACACATAAACGGTGTAATGATTAAATTGTGTTGGTACACTCAACATGAACGTCAATGGTAAAGTTGATAAATATCTCCTGTCTGTACAACTCAATATATTTATCATTATATACATAATATGATATATAATGCATATTTCTTTAACAGCGGATTTATTTTGAATAATTTGGAATCATCACGTGCACATAGTATAGTTTTTGGGTAATCCCATATTTAAATATAGTTATGATGTACTCAATCAAAATGTCGTCGACTGCCTTAATACAAAATGCACGTGACCATTTCTGATCACGCAGGCTTAATCCTCTAAAATAATAAATTAGAGTTTTCTCTGGTCCCAACCCCAGAATTTGGATTTTGACGAATAGTCAACGTATGATGTTGGGGTCAGAGGAAAATCGGGTCAATTAACATATTTTTCCTGACAATGGTACCCAAGGGCGTAAGCGTAATTTCCGTTAAGCATTGGTCACTGACGTTAAGGGTCATGATGTCTCTCTTTCTACTCCGGTGTTCTACTGGGTCCCTGGTGGTCTCCTCGATTCCAGCTGTTGTCTGCTGTATCAACTTGATAATTAGATTTTGTCACAATTTTATAACTGGAGAAAAAATATCTTAGCTGGGTCAGAGTTGTGATGTGATACTTGTGATTCCAAAAACGATAACATCAATTTATGAGTGGTGGTGTGTTGTGGTTTTTCTTTCTTTCTTTCTTTCTTTCTTTCTTTCTTTTAGTTTTGTTAACATTTTGAAGGTAGACCTCGGGAGTGCAAAATGTATGTAGATATATAATGCATACTTGTCACACGTTTCTATTTCTGTGACGTCACGATACTTGGACCTTTTTCAACACAAACACTGCCAGAAGTAAGGTGTAAGTATCTGGGTGGATCTTAAGAAATACTGTCGCTCCATTAAATTTACCTTATATTTAACGACTGACTGAATAAAATCATCACCTAAGTCTAATGATATATAAGCACGACATTCTTCCCGAAAACATACAGCTGTTTATGTATAACTAAGTCTATTGGTAAGTGGTCTCCGAAATACGAAAAAAGATATGCCTATTTGAGACCAAGATTGATTTTTGTCAAACAGTCATAATTTAGAAATATTTGAAGACGAGCGTATATGTCGTGGAACTGGACTGGGCCGGAAGTACTTCGTGTAGCTCAAATGATTAGATCGTCCTTCTGGGTTTGGAAGTCAAGTTCCGGGTTCGAGTCCCATTCTGGTCGAGACATTTTTCCTCTTCTGTTACATATATGTGTTTTATGAAATATGTCAATGTTCAGTAATCTTCGCTTTATACTTTCAAAATAAGATATTCGTTTAGCTGCAGGTTCAGGAAACTGTTGTTCCCCAAGGTCATGGCGACTGTATACATTTATGTAGAGATCCTGCCATCAAATGGATGGTGTTCAACTGTCCTCTCTCTAGAGGAAACTGGGGCAACAGAGATCACAGGAATTATGTGTACAGTATACTTCCTATTATAAATGTGTAATTAATGAAGTGAAAGTGTTAAAGACGATTTGTTTATATTTGGTTAGGCAACTCGCATTTTTCAAAAATCGCAACCCGCATTTGTAGACGCACAACTGGCATTTTGCAACTGGCATATCGTATTTTGTAACTTACAACTCGCATTTTAACTCGTAGTTTCAATTCACAACTCGCACTTTCTTTGTAAATCGTAACTAGCATTTTTTCTCTCGCAGCTTACGAGCATAAAACATTTGCAATGTTTTTATATGATAATTAATGCTTTTATCGACAGTGTGGAATGCTATACATCACAACAACAAAACAACTGAAGACAATGACCATCAGTTAGACGAGTCTTGTTATTATACAAGTGTTAAACAACGGATTACATCAAAACAAAAAAGGACATAGTATATAAAATCAAACCATTCAGTTTTAAATAAGTTTAAGATTGTTTAAAATATATTATAATATTATCAAATATAGAAGTATTTCCCGTCATTTCAGTATTTTGATATAAATTTTCAGCTAATATTATGTTGGTGAAATAGGAACAAAGTATAACATATAACATATAACATAATATATTTGCATTTGTGCAAGTAATTTTATCATAGTATACAACCAGGCATAGAAAGAATGGAGCGAAATATATTACAAGACATTGCATTTAACTCGTGAAGTATATACATCAAACTTAGTTGGGATGTCATATAAGAACAATATATATATAGTAACAATATACAATAAAGAAGCTAACACGTAGGCCGGTTATTAATTTGCTCCCATATTATCTATCAGACTTTATTGCTGTTAAATGCATTAATATGTTGATGTAGGCGATACCAAAGTTAACAGTATGGTATAAGACTCTTTTTGCCACATTATACTAGGATAAGTATTTCCTGGCACTATTTCAAAATACAAGGAATTGCTACATTAGCGTGCATGGGACCAATCGTCTGTCGACATTTGTCCTAAAAATGTCCGTCGTCTTCAGGAACGACCTCGCAGTAACGATAAAGTATGTTAATTCGGATACATAAGTGTTTGTTAGATTGCATAGGTAAACACAAATGTTAATATAATACGCGCAAATCAAATAAACATCATCTTATGTTTCTAGAAATCGGAAAGAGAAAAGTAACGTATATAACAATGCATTTGATATAGAAATTTTTTTATAATTAAGCATAATTGAAATTTATATTAGATATTTAGCTGATTGATAATTAAGTTTTTTAAAACACATATAAGTTTCTATCTTTATAAAAATAATAATTGAAGCACACTTTGAATCAATCTCAGAACAGGATTCCGAATGATGACATAAAACCCATAGGATAGTAGGTGAGGACATTTTACTAATAACTAGCACTCCTCGAAAACTACACTACATCTTTGAAATTATTTTTACTGGTTGCACGAACATTCCAATGAAATGTTGAATAGCGCCAAATGTTTTCATAAAACTAGCGCCAAATTCTCTAACCATGCACTTGCAATGGACACCACAGCTAGTAATAAGACATGGACATATACTAAAGAGTTTTCAGAGAGGGCAGAAGTAAGATGACACCAAAAGTGAAGGGGAATATATATTTGTAATCGTCTTTATTCAGGATAGTTTTTGTGTAAACATAGGGGATTAGGAACTTCATACCGGTATAGTATCAGTAGAGATGTGTAATTTCGTTAATCCATTTTTATTTACGCAAATATTCATTAATTGTTCAAGCCTCATAAGACGTTACACGACTTGGAATATTCTTAATTATCTATTATGCTAATTCATTTTTTGCAATATCAACCTACTACAAATATTTTCATATCAACACATGTTAACCGTCGTGTATGTGTATGCTATATCGTTTCAAATACCGCTAAGATCATTTGATATGAAATGATTTTATTATGTACAAACATGATAAAAGACGATATATAATACAAGGGAAATAACTCATATTGTATTAGAACAAGCATGTATTTCTATTCCATACCTAAGATGTGTGTTGAAGAATCTTTATTTCAAATAAAAGTTTCTTAAATCCGACGCCGATGTATATCTATCGAATCATCAATTTGGATTTTTTCAAAGGTGTAGCTATCGACCTCCGATCAGGAAAGTTCCGCCAGATTATTGCCATAGTATTCAATTCTCCATTGTCTGTAACGTTAAGTCCGATCAGATTAGAAGTAAAACAGTCGTAGTACCACTAACTACCACGACATGACAGAGCACAACTGTCACCTTCTTGGATATCATTGTCTCTGTCAAATGTGGTGAAAGCATAACCACCATGGGTGGACAAGGCATCATCTAAAATAACGAAAAAAATAAATATCATGAACCATTTACCCCCTCCGCCTACACATATATTTATATTGGACTGGCAACACAATGGCTATAACTTTATCTACCCAGTCAGTAGGTAGCGAATGATGTATTTAAGTCATTTGTAACAATTAAAATTGTTCTGCGTCGGTGTGACTGCGTTATGACTTTTTTTTCGTTTAATATGTTTTCTGGTAAATAATGGAATGAAACAATATATATCGAAAAGTGGCTAAGATCAGAAAGCAGACACGTGACAGTCACCAACGATAAGTTTACGTGTATCACTTATTTACGGAAGCTGTAATAGTACGCATGCGCAATTCGGCAAGGATAACATTAACATGGCAGTCAATGACCAACTGGCCCTATACATTACGACATGACTGTGAAAACCACTCTGATTCATCGTCGGCAATTTAAATATATCCTATCGACATGTTTATTTTATATATATAAAAGTTGTGACCAGCACACCGACAGCAGAGTTGAGCTATCGCGGCCCGATGATATCGTCATATAAAAACAGGCTTTGGCGAAACAATCATGCTGACTTCAATATGCAGAGGGCGTAGTTATGTTGCTGCTGATGAAAAGAAATTAATTATTAAAAGTGGGGTAAAGGCTGCAATAGAATAAACTACATACATTTAAGCTAAAGAGAACAATTATGCTTCATACTAGTTTGTAATGATCTGAAAATATACATTTCGTGTAATTACGACATTGATTTTACTAATTTGAAACTTCTTTATATTTCACTGTTTATAAATTAAAAAGCTAACAGTGTAAAAAACTATTTGCATTTTTTATTTTTGGTTTGTGAATTTCACTGTTATGAGTTGTACGGAGAACTTTCATGAAAATGAGGGGATACCCGCGGTGGCTGAGTGGTTAAGGTGTCCCAACACTTTATCACTAGCCCTCCACTTCTGGGTTGCCAGTTCGAAACCTACGTGGGGCAGTTGCCAGGTACTGACCGTAGGACGATGATTTTTCTCCGGGTACTCCGGCTTTCCTCCACCTCCAAAACCTGGCACGTCCTTAAATTACCCTGGCTGTAAATAGGACGTTAAACACAAACAAATAAACCCGGTTTCGAACCAGGGACCTCTCGATCTGCAGTCGAATGATCTACCACCGAGCTATATCCCCTTCATAGCCACCACTAACAAGTATGCATTATTATTTATATATTTCTGTGATGCAATATGCTTCAACATATGAAATAGTATCAACATATGACTGAAATATTAAATATCGAGTCGAATGTCTAGGATTAAATAGTGTGATTATCTTTTTCAATACACAGATAAGTTAGTTCTTCTCGATTTAGATGTGTTAAATATAGGTTGGTTGTTTGACTTATGTGGATCATAGGTTAATTTTTCGATTAATTTGAATTATTTTCATTCAACGGAATAAATCATAATAAATGTCTTTATGTGATTACCTAATAATAGCTGACGTGATTTGTACTGGTAGTGCACAAATACACACGTCCTGTGTGTGTTTACCTTTGTGTAAACATAAAACTTACTACCAACTATCAACACCTAATGGATAATAAACTCACTGTCAATTATCTAATCACATCAAAATCTGCAGAGGAGACACATCACGCTCTATAAATATATATGACTGTGACTCTGTTACTCCTGTGTAACAATATATTCATATTTTTTTTCACTAACGGCATATCCACTGATATATGCAAATGTCACGCAAAAATACTATTGTACCTATAAACAAGTGATGTGTTTAAGTATGGATTTATCAACAGATACACGACAAACTGTATAACAAACAAAACTAAAGGGTATGAAAATAAAAATACACCCATTCAATATTACTTTCATCTACCTACCACAACTTCAGCGCATTAAACGACAAGTAATATAGACAGGTTGTGGGTTTTGATTTTTTAAATAACTTTTTGGACCACACGATTATCTCTCGCGGTATGTTATATTACATTTTCATGAACACAACAAAGAAGCTATCCGGATATATGTCTGGCCTTGTTTGTTTATTAGGATCGTATTTCCCGTGACGACACGTGACAAGGAGTACAGAAGGTCCATGTTGACGTTTCTGTGAAACCCGTGGCTGAGCGATTACAGAACTGTGAGTAATTACGTGTATATTGACCTTTAACTATTAATGATATCGGTATCATAATAAACTACAGGCTTTCAGTATACAATGATCGATACTCTGGAGGATATTATCTTTATAACACCAGGCTAATATCAACCGTATGTAAAACGAAAGTTTGACATTTGCGGATTTGAAGAAATCTGAAGAAATATAAAGACGTAAATACATAAACAATGACAATATTTTGCTTGATAGACAAATGCATATATATGTAACATTAACATAGATAAAATGAGGCTAGCTTGTACGTGTCTACTTTCGTTTTATATCAGTTTAACATTGGTATCCGATGCACTGTTTATTCACGCACGGTTTTAAACGCATGCTCAGATTGAAAACGTTGCTTATCGAGTCATATTTCAGTCAAATATATCTTGTGATTAAAACTATTTCTAACTTTCCTCGTGATCAAATCGTTACCCCGAGTTCTCAGAAGTCCTTCCAATTCGAGAATGTGTACTTTCGTTTTCAATATTTTCAATGTGTCTTAGGTCGTCAATTTTGAATATACAATATATTTCAATGCATATCATCTGGAAATTCTAGAGGTCAGAAGTTAAAGCAGAAAGATCCTAAATAATTTTCATGAAATTTGGAAAGTACATTAATTATATAGATTTGATATATTAATCTGGGACTATATAACTTGCATCACATTCTTCATGAAATTATTAAAATTAACAATTAGCAATGTCGCTATATTAGTGACGTTCCATTTAAATCGCGGAAATGGAGAAAACTGTTAAACACTTTGAAAACATCTAATCAGATAAAGTGTAGCATGAAAGATAACGTATACAATGATTATATTACGATTACAATAGATTACATCACTGGAACAAAAACTGTTCAATGACAGTTTTAAAAGTCCATATATTACATTTAAAATGATTGAATTCATCCAAATATTATTCAAATGGTCAATCAAAAATAATATCTAATAAATTTGTTCAGCAAGGTTGTTATAACTAAAATATACAGGGGTTGTGATTTAATATTGAGGTACAAATAATCTATATGGGTTTGCAATGAAGGCAAACTAATACATTATCCCGTTGAAAGTCATGCTGATAAATGATACTTTAACATGATATTTTTGTGCAACTATTCTAACATCTCAGTGATGAATGTATTGGAGAAAACTAAAGATGGACTCTTTTTATCCCACGTTAAAACATGATTGTTAACTTTGTAACAACTACTTTTGTAGCAAATAGGGATATATGTTACATTTATTTTTGTAAGAAAACATATTTGTAACAAGTTGTCACAAGTTGGCACGTGATATATTGTTACAAAAATAGCTATTGCAAATTCACTCTCATCATCCTGTCAAACACATTTCACTTTGTTACAGCAAATTGTGTAATAGATCGGCACCCTACATCCGTTCGTCTGTGTGCCCGTTCGTCCACAGTGCTTTATCGGGACATAACTCAACTGATCTCTGCAAAACTTTGTACTCGTGTCAGACCAAAGTCCTAATTGTTCTCCCTGTTAATGGAAAAAAAACCAGTTTTCATAGTTCGAGGTTACCATGGAAACAAAAAGTCAAATAAAAAATTGACTGCAAATTACCCAAGGGTTTCAGTTTAAAACATTCAACTGATTTAAAAAAACAACAACTGTTGTGCCAATGGATATATCTGTTACCATGGAGGGGGTAATGCTATACTTTCAGGCTATTATTTTTCTATTAATGCATTCCTGATAAATAAATAATCACGACAAGATAATGAAAAATAATAAAGTTAATCATGAACGACTAAATAATCTGTTATTATCCATGTATTAACATTATTTGCTTAATCAGACGACCAAGATGACCAATGCATTTTCAACGAAAACAGCTAGGCATTATGGGTGTTTTGTTTACATAATGCCTTAATTGAAGTATTTATACTTAACGAGCACGAACCTTGTGATCTGAAACACGTGTATCTGTAGGATTTTGATTTGGACATCTTGATTCTAGGTAACACAGACACCATCTTTAACATGGCGGAAGGATTTGTCCGGGAACAGTCGTCGTTAGATGGCTCCAGGAGTCTGGACACTTTAGTACTGGAATGTCCTATCTGTCTGGAACAGTTGCGACACCCTAAGTCCCTCCCTTGCCTTCATTCATTTTGTGAGGAATGCCTGGGTAGCTACATCACCAAGGAGTTGTCAGGTAAGATGGCGTCTTCTTTCTCCTGTCCTGTATGCCGTAAGGTCACCGAGCCGATGAACCCGTCAGAAGACAAGGAAAGTTGGGCTGGACAGTTTCCTACCAACAATCTGGCAGTCGAAATGATCCGACATTTACAAAATACGAATACGTTGATCACATGCAAGCCCTGTGAGAAGAAAGGGAACACGAATGTACCAGCAAAGTTTTGGTGCCATCAAACTAAATCCTACTTCTGTGCAACCTGTAAAATCGACCATCATGACCTGATTCATGAAGAATGCGAACCCGAGAATATCACGGAATGGAACAAATCAGATACGATCCGAAGGCAGACGTCGGCTGCTGGATGTGGAAAACACAAAGAGAAATTAGAGTATTACTGTGAAGATCATCAGATTCTTGGATGTAACAAATGTATCATTGTCGATCACCGGAAGTGTGAGGTGGTGACATCAGTAGACGATTTCCGGGACAAACTGACACCTTCAAAATTTGACAATCTTCTTGATGACCTTCGGAAAAGCACAGACGCCATGGAAACATTAATAAACGATGTCGCAGAACAGCTTCAGTCCATGACAAACGATCAAGACATCGCGCTACAAAGTTTAACAGACATACGCAAAAAGATTAACGAACGTTTTGATACAATTCAGAAAGAGCTTACAGATAAATTGATGGCAATTTTCAAGGAAGAGAAAGAAAATCTGGATATATCGAAACTGAAATGTGAAAGATTGATGCTCTCTATGCAAAATACGCTGACGTCATCAAAGAATGCCGCCTTGAAGGACGATTCTGTGGGAACGATCTGTCTTTTCCAGAGAGGCCATGCGGAGGTCGAGTCCTGTAAGGAACTCATAAAGGAGTTGGAAAAGTCGTCCAGATCTACCAGTCTGAGACACGAGTATGACCCTGACATACTGGCCGTCAACACCAAGACAAGCCTTACTATGGGAAAGATAGTCGTTCATCATCAACAGAGGAGACTACCATCTACTGCGTTCAGTACTCCATTGTCTGAACGTCTGATGAAGATAACGGGAAACTTAAACATCAAAGTTCCCTCTGACAAAAAAGACTGTTCTGCGTTTGGAGTTGTTCTCCTGTCTGATGGCCGTATTGTCGTAGGAGAATAATATCAAACAACAAAGTGAAGCTGTTTACAGAAAACGGGGATTTTCATTGTGAGGTGGGATTGAGTGATTTGCCTTGTGACCTTTGTCGTATTGATGACAATACTGTGGCCGTGATGCTGGTGACTGTTAAAACCATCTGTGTTGTCGCTGTTGAGGATTTAACCTTGACCATCTCATCGAAAATCCTTATTCCAAACATAACTGAAAACTGTCTTGGTGTCACACACATCAACACTAATTATGTAGTTGGTACATTATCATCACTTTACAGGGTACCAAAAGATGGGGGTAATGCCACAAAACTTTATACAGTTGAATCAAAAGGTCTGCATCTCGCCAGTAATCAGAAGAATGGGTACGTGTTCGCTAGCTTACACGAATCAACTCCTGACAAGGTGGCCGTGACACGACTGTCTGGCAAGTCCATCAGAGACGTATTGAAGGTCGGCACTGTGAATAGAACAACAGGATTAGACGTAGACAGGGAAGGTAACGTGTATGTTTGTGGATTCAGTTCAAATAACGTCATACAGATGTCAGGGGATGGAACTAACGTCAGGGAACTGCTGACGTCATCAGATGGTATCAAATGTCCGAGGGCGATTTCTGTCTGTGGTGATAAAGTAGTGATCACAAGTGGGTATTCAGACCAACGGAATGGTATATATATGTTTCAGCTCATTTGAATTGCAACACAGAACTAAGGAGATTAAGGAACATTTGGTGGATTCCGAAGGACAATAGATGAGTTTGTATTATTTAGCTACACCTGATTCATTCACTATTTTTATAATTTCTATCGCAATCTGCGAATATCAGTAATATACCATGCAATATGAATCCATGAAGCATTATATATTTTTGAGTATTTTCAATAAATACATTCTAATTTTATTAGATACTTCTAAAAAAGGTATATGCGTCCATGGTTAGAGCAGCATAGATATTCGTATAACAACACAAAGAACTAAGAAACTATAGAAACTATTGTTATTAGTTAATATAATGCTATTTTTCTTGTATCGTCATTTCCTGTGTATTGCGCGCCCGCACAAGCCGAAATAATGGTTTTATGATTTAAAGTCTGCAGATAGACCGTCTGCTGCGTAATGGAGAATACGTTCTCACAATCAGGGAATCCCCTGCTGTATGTGTATTGTACTCATAGTTGACATGTGCTGCCTTGACACGTGAACAGTGTCAATAAATGTATTTTCTGCATATGTACCATTTATATTTACATACATAGGTACCATTCATATTTACATAAATAGGTACCATTCATATTTCGCACTTGAAAAGCAAGGCGGCATCTAATAGTACACAAGATTCTCACACAAAAAGTTGAATTGGATTTGACATGTAATGTATGGCCCGCATTAAATATATATATATTTTGGAATACATTTGTTTTGTCAGATAGTTCGCTTCAACAGATAGCCAACAGAAGGCAATTTTTAGATTTTAGATTTATAGACAATACACAGGACATTACGAAAGTCTCAATAGTTGTTATCTCAAATATGTCAAAATCCTCTTGGAAAAGCGTTTTGGATCTTCCGGAATATGGTATGGTGCACGAGGTTTCGTCCGTCCGACAACTTTTAGTTCTCGAAAACTTTAAGAAACTGGATACTTATATATTTTCAGGAGGTACATGAGGCAAAGTACAGGAAAGATATCTGATATTAATGAACATGACCTTTTCTCAAGTCATTGAAGCCAAATAGCGAAGATTCCTTTGAGATAGGTATATCTCAAGTGCTAGAAAAGTTGGACGACTGATATTCTACCAGAGGGTACCAATTGTAGGGTGTATTAAGTTTCTTTGTATCAATGATATTGATCTATCTTCAAGGTCAATAAATAAAAAGCCCCCTTTGAGAAGTTCTTTAAGATGTGGGATACTCATATTTCTCCAGTAGGTATCTGCTATGATAATAAGTTAGTGCTATTATCATATGAATGATATTACCTAGATCCCAGGACAAAGGGGTCAAATATGTTGAAACCGTCAAGAATCCACAATCAAAGTTCCAGAAGACCTAGAGGCCAGATGTTACCTAGTGTCTTGATTCAGATAACCTTGACCTATTAAAAGGGTAGAGTTCCAATCAAGAATCTTGAGACCAGAAGACCTGATATTTGGCCAGTACGTACTAGCAATAGGGTGCTGTAATTTTGTTTCGCATAATGTCCTTTACTACCAGTATAAGTCACATGGGTGTAATATTTAACGGTTCTTTGAAGATCTTTGAAAATTTCTCAAGTTCTGACAGGTCCGGGGCACTGATATGTCTTCAGAAGGTTCCTGATATTGAATGTTTTATAGGTTTTCCCGCGTGAATGTCAAAATTGTCAAGGTCCAGTTGGGTAAAAACATTTATCTTATTTATTTCATTTTAACAGCTAGCTGATTCTTTACACTTTTCAGTGATATATGAATTGATATGGGATGATTTAGATATGTATGAAAAACATCATCGGATGTAATTTTTGGTATCGCAATGCCATGAATTGACTGATAATGCATGAATGCGAAACCCCATGTTACCATTAGCTCTTTTAGAAATAGTGAATGACTTTCCTTGACACATTGCTAACATAAGGTTGACATAAAATCTCGATATAGCATTTTCCCATTATTCCGCACTACCCATGTGAGCGACGGAGGCCTTCTGGGTCTCTTGTTCTGATATTATGATTTTTGAATAGCCATTTTAATGACAATCATCGTGGTATATGTTTTTATTTCTATTTTGCGTACCATATCTGCTTTCTTTTTGGAGAAATATGTTTTATTGCATTTTTGCCAGTGAAATATTCTTGCTAGGTTTTGACAAAATACTCACTTGACGTTAGCTATTCATGCACAGATTATCCGATAACAGCAGAAAACGCTTAAATATGCGCTGATCATTCCTTTCAAAATGGCGCCGTCAAATTGACGTGGTGTAACGTCAAAAAGATATGACGTCATTAATGATTCTCGCACTTTTTGACACTATTAATTTTTCGATGTTTTTAACTTTGTTTTTAAGTATATGAAATGCAATAAAAAAAATTGAATGGCTTCCCGCTGAATATAACATATATTTCACGAGATTGTTAATATATATATATTGATTGTTAATATATATATATTGATTGTTGATATATATGTATTGATTGTTAATATAAATATATTTATTATTGATCTATATGTATTGATTATTCATATCTATGCATTGATTGTTAATATAAATATATCGATCGTTCATATCTATGTATTGATTGTTAATACATATGTATTGATTGTTGATATATATGTATTGATTGCTAATATCTATGTATTGAATGTTAATATAAATATATTTATTGTTCATATCTATGTATTGATTGTTCATATATATGTATTGATTGTTAATATATATGTATTGATTGCTCATATATATGTATTGATTGTTAATATATATGTATTGAATGTTAATATAAATATATTTATTGTTCATATCTATGTATTGATTGCTCATATATATGTATTGATTGTTAATATATATGTATTGAATGTTAATATAAATATATTTATTGTTCATATCTATGTATTGATTATTCATATATCTGTATTGATTGTTCATATCTATGTATTGATTGTTAATATCTATGTATTGATTATTCATATATCTGTATTGATTGTTAATATATATGTATTGATTGTTCATATATATGTATTGATTGTTAATATCTATGTATTGATTGTTAATATCTATGTATTGATTGTTAATATCTATGTATTGATATCTATGTATTGATTGTTAATATCTATGTATTGATTGTTCATATATATGTATTGATTGTTCATATCTATGTATTGATTGTTCATATATATGTATTGATTGTTCATATCTATGTATTGATTGTTAATATCTATGTATTGATTGTTAACATCTATGTATTGATTATTAATATATCTGTATTGATTGTTAATATCTATGTATTGATTGTTTATAGCTTGTCCTCGTTTTATCGTTTATGAATCAAAATGACGATTTCATTTACATGCTTGTGTTACGAAAATATGTGTATTGTTAGCCTACTGTTAGATCAGCTGATTGTAGGTCGCTATCTAAATTGTTGTTTTACTAATTATTTATTAAGTATTTACGCTATTCCTATGTATTATATCTAGGTCAGTATCTAAACCTTGTTATAACAACAATCGCTAGGTCATATTTACGTCTAAGTATCCTCTAATGCTGTCAGAAGTGATTAAATACGTCCTCTTCTGGGCGCTGACATCTTTGTTTATCTGCCGCTGTGTTAAGCTATGGAAGTACATACGTAGGATATCATTGGTTAATTGTATCCATCGCGTCGTGTCATTGGTCGGTCGGTTTTACGCTAGACCTCCGATGCGCATGTCTGTTGTCTCAGCAGTCGCATCGGGGAGTCTTCCCCCACTCAGTCATCTGTGCGGCAGCATTATTGTTTCGCCAGATAGCAAGGAAACATTTTACCCCTTTGGAAGCTCCATCTTTTTGTTAAATGTTTGAAATTGTTAAACGGCACCAGGCACGTTACATTTATTGATAAATATCACCAGATTTATTTTTATAAATCATTTAAAGTAATATTTTTACTCCGTCTGCTAGGGGAATAGTTCCCCAATCGGATGCCCCGAATGGAAGTGACGTATTAGGAGGATTTCCCCCAACATTCTCGGGGAAAGCTCCAAGTCCCCAACTTACGGTCCCCAACATTTAGGACGACCAGAGGCCCCGACCATATTATTTATGTAATCTGTAAATACATATAAATATTACTTTAATATATAATAAACATAACACGATTATTTTATATAAATCGTTTGTTATTTCTTTATGAATTCGGATTGACCTGGGACAAGGAAACTTTGTTTACTTCGTTCATTGTTTACTTTCCTGCTCCCAGTGACATCTGGAGATTACGAACTCATTATTGTCTGCAGCGCCTTAGGGCTAGTTTCTAGACCCCGTAAAATGCAGCACTTGTCTTCTTTGTTGTTTATATCGTCTTTCTTCCAAGAATGAAAACATGACCACCATTTCTACATACTAAGAAAAAGTGATTTTTATTGGAAAAGCTTGGGAACTCAAAAGCAATTGATGAATATTGATGTGTTTGCAATCAAATACCTTTGAAATAACATCTAACAAGAATCATGTCCTTAAATCAGTTTAAAACACAATTGACAGTAAAAAATGGTCAACTCATTCCGTACCGTTGTCTACTATAGCCGACATAATTCGAAGCTTCCTCTTTCCCACTGTAGTCGACAGGTTAAGTTGACGTTATTTAAGTGTTGATTTGTTGAAAACAGCACCCGACACATGCAAATATTCATATATTAAGGTGTGGGGGTAGTGGGAATGAACTGTGTGACAGTAAGGTGTGGGGGTTGTACGAACGTCAATTGAAGAAGACAAAAAGGTTGAATATCAAGGTTGCCTCTGACGAGAACAACTGTTGTGCGTTAGGTGTATTGCTCCTGTCCGGTGGTCGTATCGTTGTCGGAGACTATGCAAACAAAAAAGTGAACCTGTTCAAAGAAAACGGGAAATTTCAATGTTAGGTGGGAATGGCTGATGAACCTTGTGATATGTGTCGTATTGATGAGAACGCTGTGGCAGTGACATTGACAAACAGTCAAACAATATGTGTTGTCAATGTCGTGGATTTAACTTTGACACTCGCATCTGAAATAGAAATTTCAGACATTACTGGAAAATGCTTTGGTATCACATACAGCAGGAACTCGTTTATTGTAGGCACAGAAACCACACTTTACAGTGTATCGAAAAACGGAGGTGAAGCTACAAAGCTCCGGGAAATTGGATCAAGATGTTTGCATCTCGCCAGTAATCAGAAGAATGGACACGGCTTTGCCAGCATCGCTACCTCTGTATTTGACCAAATTGCTGTAACACGGCTGTCTGACGGGACTCACACAGACGTGCTGAAGGTCGGGGTAGTGGATGGTGCAACGGGAATAGATGTAGACAGGGAGGGTAACGTGTACGTTTGTGGAAGAAATTCTGGCAACGTCATACAGATGTCAGGAGACGGAACTAATGTCAGAGAACTACTGATGTCATCGGATGGAATAAAAGACCTGAGGGCGATTTCCGTGTTGGATGATATATTAGTGATCACAAATGAGTCAGCAGACCAAGAGAACTTTGTATACGTATTAAAGCTTGTTTGAATGATAAAGTATCGATTTGCATCCATAAATCATATGTGGACTCACAAAAATACAAAGAGTTTATATTTATTCTACTACATCTGTATACCCGGAATGTACACATTTCACTGATAGAAAAGAAATAATTGCTAATCACATCGAAAGAATTCAGCTTACACCATTTTACATGTAAAAGTATTAGTTATGACATAGTTATACATTATCGTCGTAGATTGGGATTCCTAATTCGACACTTTAAATGATGTATTTGTATTTATCAAAACTGTAACTACAGGAGTATATGGTTGCTTCAGTATATATGAATTACTGTAATCATGTTAAGAGCTTGTAAGTATTATCTACAGGTATGATGAAGACAAAGTTCATATCTATTTTTAAGCTGTTGTTTGATGTTTAGAATAATAGATTACACATTTCAACAATTTCAAAAGGCATATTCCAAGTTGAAATGAATGTCTATCAAGGTCGAGGTGTACAATGCAGACCCAATGAGCCTCTTATGCAGGAAAATGAATATTTTGTTATATTTTGTTTATGTTCAGTTGGAAATTAATCAATTTTTGATGAAGGTTTAATGATAGGCGGAGCTCAAAAGGATCAAATTGGTTGAAACTTCAACAGTCTTCTTCTTCAGATCAAGATATGTCATAATCTAGTATACCTCAGAAGTAGAAAGGCATTCAGGTCCGCTATCATGATGGTGAAATTCATTACAGTGGGACATCACATTAACCCCTAGACAGTGGGTACAGTTTACTATGGTCTACATAGATGATAGGCGGTATTGTGTCTACAAGTTTAGGGATAACAATCTTAGAGCTTGCATAATCTTTTTAATACAGGACCCTGAACTTACCCTATGGGCTTAGGGCGTGACCAAAGGAAGAACATTGACTGAAGTTCAATAATGTTCTTAAAATCATACCCAGATATATCGTATCAATTGGAGGTAAAAACTGCGAAATTAGTCTCTTCCTACTGACAAGTTACCTTTACCTACTGACAAGTTACCTCTCCCTACTGACAAGTCACCTCTACCTACTGACAAGCTACCTTTACCTTCTGACAAGTTACCTCTCCTTACTGACAAGTCACCTCTACCTACTGACAAGTTACCTCTCCCTACTGACAAGTCACCTTTACCTACTGACAAGCTACCTCTCCCTACTGACAAGTAACATCTCCCTACTGACAAGTTGCCTCTACCTACTGACAATTAACATCTCCCTACTGACAAGTTACCTGTCCCTACTGACAGGTCACTTCTACCTAATGACAAGTTACCTCTTCCTACTGACAAGTTACCTCTATCTACTGACAAGTTACCTCTCCCAAATGACAAGTTACCTCTCCCTACTGACAAGTTACCTCTACCTACTGACAAGTTACATCTACCTACTGACAAGTTACCTCTGGTAAACCTTTTGGTTTACTTTACCATTATGGTGAATCATTTCATGGCCATGGTAAAGTGAAACATTTCACTATTTTCTTTCTACACTTTTTTTTCACCAAATCCTTTTCAAATTACATTATATAATTCCTCTAAACACATTAACACATAAAAAATGTCTGGGTGTCAGGTAATTTAAAGTGGCGCGGGGCGATTCACATTACCATGACTATGGTAAAGTGCAGGCGCGGATCCATGAATTTGAAAAGGGGGGTCCAGTAATTTGGTGGAAATACGAGCGCCATAGGCACGAGCCGAATTTTTTTCTTCTACGAAAAGGGTCCCAACCGGCTTTCGTAAATGTCTATATTCTATTAATCCATATAAAACTGTCTTAGTGATGATGTTTGTTTCTGTATAGTTCAACGTCCTGTCAACACATATAATAATTCAAGGACGGCCTGAAATATGTATGAAATACTTGTGTATTGTGAGAGAGAGAGTCTGGTTAGGGAGGTTGATAATAACAAACGAAATGTAAGATATCCGGCGTAGACGCCACGTTACTTACAGCTGGGCGATTTGCATGATTTCTCACCTACGTTTGCAGTATCAAAGGAACTCATGAACTTGTCAGTCGATGCGGACAAAAATAAACTTTGAAAGAGAAAACTAACCTGGGTATTTGTAATAAACGTATCCAGAGGCTGTAATACAACTCAACGTGAGCGGTAGGAGTATAAATGTATAGTATACCCCCTATCTCAAATGTGTAATTAATGAAGTGAAATTGTTAAAGACGATTTCTTTATCTTTGGTTAGGCAACTCGCATTTTGCAAATCGCAACCCGCATTTGTAGACGCACAACTGGCATTTTGCAACTGGCATATCGTGTTTTGTAACTTACAACTCGCACTTTCTTTGTAAATTGTAACTAGCATTTTATCTCTCGCAGCTTAGGAGCATAAAACATTTGCAATGTTTTTATATGATAATTAATGTTTTTATCGACAATGTGGAATGTTATACATCACAACAACAAAACAACTGAAGACAAAACTGGTAAATCACACAGGTTGATGTTTTTGGTCAGGGTTTTTGTGAAACTAGTTATGACATATAACATAAATTTTAGAGCACAGTATATTGATGGTTTGTCAAATGAGGTAGCTGATGCTATATCTCGTAAACAGTGCACCAAGTTCAGGGAGCTGGAACCCGGGGCTCAGGAGGGACCAGAGGCCTTGCCAGAGGGATTTCTGCAGTTGATATCAAAAGTGAATGTCACAGACTTTTAACGGCATCTCTTGCTAGTAATACACACTCTACATACAATACAGGGTTGAAATGCTTTGAATCATTTCGGAAAGCAAATGGCTTAGAAATAATATGGCCTCCTAGTGTAGTACAAATAACACACTTTATTGCCTACTTATCACTTAATGGTAAGTCTCCCGCTACAGCAGGAGCCTATGTGTCTGCAGTTGCTTACCATTACAAAATTAAGGGCCAGGAGGATACTACACAATGTTTCCTTGTGTCAAAGATGTTAGAGGGAATCAAGAGGTTAAAACATAGAGCGGACACTCGTCTCCCTATTACCTCAGAGTTATTGTTGCGCATTGTCAGAGTGCTTCCGAATATTTGTTTAAATTCATATGAAGTCAAACTTTTCAAGCTTGCTTATGTTATAGCATATTTTGGTTTATTGCGGGTAGGGGAGATAACTGTTGCAAAAGGGCGCCTACCTCATTTAATTGTACAACGGGAGGATGTCACAATAAGTCCCGATGGGAAAAGCATGTCTATTTTTCTTCGCTTTTCCAAAACTGATCAGCTGGGGAAAGGGACAACATTAGTTATTCAAAAGACAGCTAGTTCATTGTGTCCTATCCAAAGCCTCCATAAATTGTTGGTAGTTAGGCCAGTCCAGGAAGGCCCGCTATTGTGTCATTTTGGGGGCGCACCACTCATTCGTTACCAATTTTCAGCAGTGTTACAGAAGTCATTAAAATTGTTAGGTGTTGAGTCAGGGCGTTACCGATCCCATAGCTTTAGGGTTGGTGGGGCCTCTGCGTTGAAAGTTGCAGGGTATACTGATTCAGTTATTCAAGCAGCAGGTAGATGGAGTTCAAATGCTTTTAAAACGTACATAAGAGTTCCAAAGCCTCTATCATATTGATTCTAGGTTCATGGCTTATCAAGTTTTTATTGATTTTTGTGAAAAGCATTTCAATCAAATCAAAATTATGTCGTTTACAATTTGTGTGAGGCTCATCACCCCCACAAATGGCATTACTGTGTACTTACACCAGTTTTTTACGCCTTTCAGTGTGGTGTGTAGGGTCATCACTGATTAAGAGAGCCCATTTGGAATCACTGTGAAGACCAGGGGGACCTGGACTTACACTTGAGGAACGCTTTGGCATGAACCTTTGGTGGCAGGGATATAGTGGACTTACTTTAACAAAGCTTGAGTCAAAGTTGGTCACTTTGTGTAAAGTCTCTGACAATAGTCCAAAATTTATACTGATTCACTGTGGTGGTAATGATGTTGGCATGTTACCAATTGGTGATTTGTGTTGTGCTGCTGTTAGAGTGTTGAGACGTGTCCAGACTATGTCCCCAGACACCAAAATTATCTGGTCACATATATTACCTCGCCTAGTGTATAGATATTCTAACAACAATGAGGCCATGGATGGATAAAGCCAGGAAGAAGTTAAATGGTGTTTGTGCTAAAACAGTCCTGGGGATGGGCGGGCGATATATCAAGCATCCCGGTATAAAATTAAAACACAGGCCTTTGTTCATAGACGGGGTCCATTTTGTCTTTTGGTGGGGAGTAACATTTTCTTGAATGACATTCAAGGGGGGGGGGGGGGGGGGGGGGGTTAGAATATATCGCATTTAGTGGGCAGACTGTATTTCCGTCTGATGAACATTAAGCAATGTTTCACTTCTGGTAGGTTTTTACGTTGTTTTGTGTGGTCGCGAGCTGTAGTATAAAGCTTGGTGATGCCGCGTCCACCCCCCTTATTAAGTAGGGTGGCGGTGGCCTGACATGACTAAAATAGTCAGTGTGACGTAAGTGCGCCACTTTGTAACATTGTTATACTTATCGTACATGTGTGTACAGTAGTGGAACAGCAGACAGTCAACTATTCTCGTCGCCAAGACAACACAAAATATAGTGCCATACACGTTTTGATTATTACGATGTTGATACACATAGATACGATATTTTCAAGGTAAAATATTCATTTATAACAAATATTTATGATATTGTATAATACAATCTTAGCAATACCCATATAGATACGAATTTTAAGTGCAGTGTTGACAGTATAGTATGTGTGTGATTTGGTCACTCGAGACACAGGGACTCGGTTAAAAAAATGATGTGATGCAGTCTAGCCGGGATATTCAGAGCTCGAGAAAAAGTGTAACAATGTGGATTTTAGTCGCAGGTTAGCTGGTGATGTACATGATGTTCTTGAAATTTTGGATTTCATTATCGCACTGGCGTTTTGGGATGTAAATTCTGATAATAGTAAGTAAAGAAACATTGATTTGAAAATTGGCGGTATTCGACAGCCGGAAACTTGTGTCCTCCATATGCTTAGATTGAGTCAAATTACGACAATAATGTGTCCCTGTTCTCGATATAGCATACTTCTGCTACCAGTCTGTTTTGTGTTGTTAAATAGTGTTTAAATTTAGGTTTATTTTCTGTGACCACTGAAATGGTATTAAGCATGGCATTCGAGATACAGCTAACGTTAGACCTACTGCGCTACGTAGGTCATGAGCTCGGTGCTATCGAGAGTGTCAGTGTTCTATCAGATCCTGTTTTCTAAACTGTCTGCATTATACTGGCATGACAAGAAAGTGATTCGTCTCTTAGAACAGAAGCACGCGACCCAAAATCTTCAACGGGAAATGAAGTGATCTGAGTTTACTATGTTCATTGAGGCGGAGCGAAGTGAAATTGTAAATATAAGACGTTACACGACTAGGAATATTCTTTATAATCTATGATGCGAATGCATTGCAATATCAACCTGCTACATCATGTACAAATATTTTCATATCAACACATGTTAACCATCGTATATGTGTATACTATATCGTTTGAAATACTACCAAGATCATTTTATATGAAATGATTTTATTATGTACATACATGATAAAAGACGATATATAATACAAGGGAAATAACTCATATTGTATTAGAACAAGCATGCATTTCTATTCCTAACTAAGATGTGTGTTGAAGAATCTTTATTTCAAATAAAGGTTTCTTAAATCCAACGCCGATGTATATCTATCGAATCATCAATTTTGATTTTTTTTCAAAGGTGTAGCTATCGACCTCCGATCAGGAAAGTTCCGCCAGATTATTGCCTTAGTATTCAATTCTCAATAACCCTTTTCACGATAACTGCGGTCCTGATTTTCGCGCATGCGTGCAAACGCTTCCGGACGGCAACCACTTTGTTTACGTTTTACAAAGATGGTTGTACCAATCGACAGGGGAAGAATGCTAAAGAGCGAGGCGTTAGTTTTTTTCGATTCCCCAAGAACAAGAGGAAAAGAAAGGCATGGGAAAAAGCTGTCAACAGGGCAGGTTGGGTACCAAATGAGTACAGCAGAATGTGTTCTGAACACTTTGTAGGCGGGTGGCACAGCGACGAAGCAAACGACATCAACTATCGGCCGACTATCTTTCCACATAAAGGGAAAGTCCCGTCAATTGAAGAGAGTGCCCGAAATGAAAGATGTTGCCGAAGGAAACTTCTACTGGTGAGTCGGTGTTCACACTTTTTGCATTTTACATTCAATATCAACTGGATATTGCAGTGGCTATAGCCAGGTCAATATTAGTACCAGATCATACTACTTGGCATATATATTGAGAGGTTCTGACTTTGATACTGCCTTATTACCTTGTGGATTCCTGTAATACGGCTATAAATATAGATACTATACATTGATATGACTTGTGAAATGTAAAAAAGATTAAGTGTTCATTTAAACTTTCATTAGAGTCTTGTTTATGTTCTGTAGGATAATGTGTGTGTATGTTGTTTTCTACATCCACCTCCAGTACTGAGTGCCAGTAGCACACATACATATATATGTATGTGCCAAGGGGTAATACATAATCTGAATCTCATGCATATAACATTCAGAAGTATCCATGATTGGTATTTCGCACATGTGTAATTACTAATTTTAACATACATATGCAGGAAATGGATGAGGCGGAGAAAAGAGAAAGACAGACACTCCATCAGTAGATGTTTTCAAGATGCATACGATTTGAGAAATGCATAACGCTAGCGAAATGTGAAGACTAAATGAACCTGAACTTTGCGAATAACTCCAGGTCAATAGGGCCTATATTTATGTAAACAAATATTGCGCAGGCGCATTCGTCTCGGGATGTTTAGAAAGTTTTGCTCTTCCGTGTTCATTCCAAAACGGCTGGCATCGGTCTGCAAATATGTCCGCGATTTACTTAAATGTGCATTATATATATTCTAGAATGTTACATCATTATCAACTAGATGAGTATTTATATAATTTAGAGAAAGAAATACATCAATAACGGCATACGAGACGATACATTGTATCATACTATATAGGTTACTGTACAGTACATGTTTGCTAGAAAGGTAGATACTAGGTGGCATTTGTGGTCAGGGTGACTGGTCATAGTGTTAACATTGTCATCGATTTCCATATTCCATTTTCCTTTGACGAAAACGACCAATAAATCAAATGCAAATGATAATATCTTGTTGCCATGTGCACGGGATTGGTTGTTGTAGGCGATACTTAGAACGTATTTACTGTTGTAAGGGAGGTAACTGCAAGATTACGGAAATCAAACGTTAAACCAATTTGATTGGTCGATTCTTCCATGACTTTGGCAATGGGTTTACAATCGAAGTGACAGATAACTACGGCAATATTCAGATGATATCAACAATAACACTTTTAGATACGTGTGGTCGGCAGTTGTCATGTTTAAAATGAACAATTATATAGCTTGTTTTTATTTCGGCAAAGTCGAGAATATTTACTGAAACGGACCACAGGTGAAGCAGACTTGGAAATACCGAAACGAAGAAAAATGGGGCTTAATTATAATATAAATTGGCATTATTTTCAGAGAATTGACCCACATATATGTTTTTCAATGCCTAATTGTATCATATGTAAAATATTAGAGGTTTACGAATTTTAAATTAATTTTTCATTTGCGAATCGCGGCCCGATTGTCGTTAGAGTTGAATTACCGAAATGGCCGATAGTGGACCCAAATCGATATTTTTAAGAGAGAATGGACCCAATATAGGATCTATTAATCTTTGGTGTGTGTATAGAGACCATATGCATTTTTTTCCTTTACCTGGAAGTATTTTGAAAGAATTTGCAAAATACCGAATTCACGATCAAATTTTCGATTGTGACGAACTACTGAGACGGTGTTAAGTTCATGTTAAGTCAATCTGATTGAAATCAGCTGTTACATATGTACACTGTACACATGGCTACGTTTACTATGCAATACGCCTACGTAATTTTTTTTCAAAGACGGAAAACGGAAATCCGGATTATCTAAAAACAAATGCAAAAAGACTTGTGATATTCACTTAATTTGACATTCAGCCATTAATTATTATTTGTAGTTTTATAACTTCTGAAATAGTGTGATCGATTCTCTATATAATATTGCTGTGGAACTTGTGCTATTTTTCAAACAAATTCATTTTGATAATTTGTTAATTTAGAACGTTCATCAAGTCATGATCAAGACTTGAAATTCTCGCTACACCATACTTCAAACACAGTAATCAATGAATTGATAAATTGAAAATTGAAGTCAAGCAAATGAGTTAATATTTACCTAAATAATTTTTCAATTATATATATACAACACATGTTCAGATGACTATTTGTGCCATGCTGTTACAAGATTTCAGTTACAATTCTAAAAGTCAAGCAAATGAGTTAATTAAATATTTACCTAAATAATTTTTCAATATACAACACAGGTTCAGATGACTATTTGTGCCATGCTGTTACAAGATTTCAGTTATAATTCTAAAATTGAATTAGTATGTAAATATATGTTATACTGTCAATATCCACAAAGCGAGTGTAGTCTACTGTACTCAGTCATGCCGGTAGATAGCGGTACATATACGTACTGCTTACATCTCGTGCTTACTTGTGTGAACTATAAATCAATAACAAAACTGGTTCATATATTTCTATATATGACTTCACAAATTATGCGGTGTCTGAAGATCTGAATGAAGTGAATAAACGATGTATTAAATTATTTTTATGAAATATTCAAGTCATAGATCATTCTTTTTTTTTAAAAATACTGATTTCAGGTCCATTTTGGTAATTCAACTATAACGGCAATTAAAATACTTCTCGTTTTTTTTAAAGCCGGAAAACCGAAATCCGGATTATCTAAAAACAAATGCAAAAAGACTTGTGATATTCACTTAATTTGATATTCAGCCGTTAATTGTTATTTGTAGTTTTATAACTTTTGATATATTGTGATTGATTCTCTATATAATATTGCTGTGGAACTTGTGTTATTTTTCAAACAAATTCATTTTAATAATTTGCTAATTTAAAATTTTCATCAAGTCATGATCAAGACTTGAAATTCTCACTACACCATACTTCAAACACGGAGTAATCAATGAATTGATAAACTGAAAATTTACCTTAAATAATTTTTCAATATACAACACATGTTCAGATGACTATTTGTGCCATGCTGTTACAAGATTTCAGTTACAATTCTAAAATTGAATTAGTATGTAAATATATGTTATCCTGTCAATATCCACAAAGCGAGTGTAGTTTACTGTACTCAAAGTCATGCCAGTAGGTAGCGGTACATAAACTTACTGCTTACATCTAGTGCTTACTTGTGTGAACTATAAATAATAACAAAATGGTTCATATATTTCTATATATGACTTCACAAATTATGTGGTGCCTGAAGATCTGAATGAAGTGAATAAACGATGTATTACATTATTTTTATGAAATATTCAAGTCATAGATCATTCTCTTAAAAATATTGATTTCAAGTCCATTTTGGTAATTTTACTATGACGGCAATCAGGCCTAGAATGGCGAATAAACCCCTAATATTTTACATATGATTAATTTTGACATTGGAGAACATAAAATTGTGTCAATTCTCTAAGAACTGGTAGAATGTACAGAATAGAGCTTCATAAATATATTCTCAAAATTACTAATTACCCCGGTAAATATAACATTTTACATAAACCTCCCATGACTGATGGTGAACTTAAACTTGCAAATCTCCTGTGTCATTCCAGTTTTGATATGTGTAAATATATACACGTACTGTTACATATATAGTTATAGATATGGAATGCTTCACAATTTGCAAACAGTTATTGAATCTTATAACACCCCCAAAAATGTTCTCACCACATAAAGGTGTGATTTGTGCAATTACATTGCTGCATTGTGTGGTTCAGTATGATTGGATGATCAACATTGGAAAAGGACAATAAATAGGGAATGTGTCTTCCCATCGAATGGACTGTAATCTTTGTGATCAGGTTTGAAGTTGAAAATGAATCTTGAAGTTTTCTTTTCCTGTTTGCTGAATTATTGCTGAAGATAGTCTTTATCTGGTTGTTATTCTTTATCACATTGTTTACAATACTGTAATTATAACAGAAGTTTATCTTCTCATATACAGATTTATTAACATCAAATGATTCCTGAACAAAAGGAGTCAGGATTTTTTGTTTTGATGTACCATAAATGCTTGAGTACAGTTTCAATAGGATACATTCCTAATTCGGGCCTTGATTAGCAGCTCTGGTTTTGATTTTCAGTAATTCTTTATGTGTGTTTCATCATATTTAGTTGAAATACAACTATGTATGCCAAACTAACGATGGAACTAGCCTAAATTTAGTGCATATTAGAAGTTGGCATCAATAAGGTCACAGAGTCCTGGCTGTATTATAACTGATGATGCCTTCCCGAAAGAAAGAAGACATGTTTTATTTTCATCGATCCAAGATAGATCAACAAACTTCCAATTTCAATTAGGACCTTACAGAAACATGCATGTGTACAATCAAATTAGAATAGCTGCAAACATTTCAAATTATTTGCAATTAATTCCTAAACCGATATCAGTAAATTTATCAACTTAAAACTAAGAAGATTACTGATTTTGCATTAAACAATAATGTTCGTTTACAGTACTTCCAGTACTTTGATTACTTTTATGGTCAGAAAAAGTAAGGATTTTGCCTTATCATGAAAACCCTTGCAGGATTCCATTTGGGCTTATGGAGAATTATGCTATAACTTTATAGCTTATATAATTTATGTAATTGTGTTTCATGATGGTAGTACTTACTTAATTTCTCTAATTTCTACTGATAAATTACTGTTTAATTGAATATTGGTACATTTAAAGCAAATGTACTATATCTACATGTTTTGTAATTTGGATAGGCAGCAACAAATGTAGTAATGACAAATATATAACTGAACACAACCTTTCATGGGGAAGCACACAATTTAATCTTTTAGGCATAAAATGTGATGTTGACTTAAGTAAAGTAGCAAAATTAAACTTTGATAAAAAACTGGCTAAACTGAAATCTCTCGTATGCTATGGTACAACCATAATGTCAAAATAAACAATACACCTGTTTTGGTTCAAGAAAGGAGTACTGTTCATCTATGATGTTATCCAGGAAGATGGTATATTTTATAATTTCAAAGAATTTCAACAAAGATATGCTATTAGATCCAATTTTTTGACATTCCATAGTATAATTAGGGCAGATAAACATTTCATAAGTAGTAAACAAGAAATCATTTCTCTGGAAAAGCTTACCATTTTACCTAATATATCTTTAAATTCTTTAACACTATGTTGGAAAGGAAAAAAAGTCTGATATGATATATATAATCTGATGTGATAATGAAATTAAACCTTCCTCACAAATGAAATGGTCTTTGGTTTTTAGTTTTACCATCCAGGAAAAACAAGAAAAATAAATTGATTCATCTGCTTTCAGAACCTCACTCAGTATTAATTCAGATGGTTACAATATAGAATACACTTTTATTTACATAAAATAGGCATACCAGGTAGTATTAATATGAGTTTGATTTCCAATTTCAGTTTCCTTCAACCAAAAGCACAGAGGATGAAGTACTGGATTGGGTCTAACACTGCCCAGGCTTCAGACAGATGTAGATCTTCAACTGGATCTTTACAGCTCATTGATCAACTTTTTGCTGTGTTGATGAGATTGAGGCTTGGATTGTTTACTGCTGACATTGCTGAAAGATTTCACATCTCTGAAGGAACGTTTTCAAAATATTTCTCTACATGGATATCTTTATTGTTTCAGGAACTAAAGCTCCTTAATCCCTTTCCTTCTCGATATATTGTTAACAGAACTATGCCATCATCTTTTAAATCAAAGTATCCTTCTGTTAGGGTTATACTCGATTGTACAGAAATTTTTATTCAGCGATCTTCCAGTCTCCTTAATCAGTGTATAACATTTTCTAGTTATAAGCACCATACAACTGTGAAGTTTCTTGTTGGTATTACACCATCAGGTGTTATTTCCTATGTATCAGAAGGATGGCCAGGCAAAACGTCTGATAGATTATTGACTATTGAGTCAGGTATTTTAGATCTTTTAGATGAAAATGACAGTGTAATGGCTGACACAGGGTTTACAATCAGAAATGTGTTAGAAGAAAAAAAATGTAAACTGAATATTCCTCCATTTAGAGGTAATAGTCCACAGTTTACTACTGAACAGATTTTTGAAACACAGGAAGTTGCATCTTTGAGAATACATGTGGAGAGAAGTATAGGTAGAGTGAAGAACTTTCATATTCTCGATGGTGTTTTTCCTTTGACCCTGTCGCCACTAGTATCAAAAATTTTCAAAGTTGCATGTTGGCTCACAAATCTAGATGTCCCACTAGTCACCAACTAAACATTTATCATTGTAAGAGCTTATTCAGGACTGTTTGGACTGGTTTCATGGAGAGAACATGTATAATTCTGTTTGCAGAATTAAGCTGTATTCAAATTACTTATACATGTATGTCTTGTTTTCCTTTTATCACAAAGCAACAGTATTTTATGTAAATCATGTTGAAAACACATAGATTTAAGATTATGACTACTGATTATTACATAACTAACTCATCATCAGTGTCACCACATTCACTTAATATGTTTAAGTGAACTGTGAACACACGTTACAATCCTGTCACATCTGCCTGGTTATTGGTTTCTATTGTACCATTTATAGTGTTGTGCCATCTTGACATCGAATGTTTTCTGACATCATCAAAGAAAGATGTATTAAGTGAAGATCACCATTTCAGATTTTATTTTGGTCTGATAAAATACCTGGTTATGTGAAAACCTGAATTTTACATTCATGTCCATATTAAAATTAAAGATACCATCATTACATTACAGGTATAAAAAAAAACAGGAGTTCGCACAAAGACAATACCACATTGTGCAACAGGCAGTCATACACAACCTCTACACGAACCCTATAAACAGGCCACACACTTCTTAGACTTAACATCTGAAGTTACTATTAGTCTATTATTATAGTGGACATATAGAAACACAGCAGTGTCTTTTTCCCAGTCATTTTGTATAAAACATTTTGACCTCCTACAACTGGTTTACATGTATTCTTGGACACTTTTACATGAATTACATTACACATTGATGTAAAACTTTGGTGCAACATGGTTAACATAAAATGCGATAAGTTTTGGCATCATACTGCTAACAAATTCTGCATCAAAGTACACTCTGTCAACACAAATGTTATTTTTAGGAGCATTTGTCCAAACTACAAAGTCACACCATGGCAAACCCATTATTGCCAGTTCACCCTGTACCTGAGCGTAGTATTTGTGGCTTCTTTTCAGTCGTGGTCCCTCTGAACTTGCCTCCAAACAGAAATTTGGATGTCCCATGGCAACAATTTCACAGACCTCCAATGATGTGACTGTGGCTCCCTGGATTGAATAGGGACACTTTATCTCTAGTATACCCATATTGTCACCATCAACAACCCTTCCATCACTAGAGGCACCCAGGTAAGCATGAGTAGCACACAGAGTAAGGCCTGTATCCTCAACTCCTATCTGACTGCTGAGAGAAGACTGTAGGTCTATATAGTCTTTTCTTGCCTGTGGCTCCTTTTCTATTCCCCACTGAACAGCTGGAGGTAGAACGGTGTACCTAAAATTCAAGAGCATCATGTTAAATATGGAAACATTTAAATAAATATTATTCCAGATCATTTAAAATAGTACAGTATTTCAGTTATACCATGACAACACCTAGCTAATGGATGTTACAGTGAATGATTATTTAATGTGGCAAGCCAATGATTGAAACTAAAAGTTGGATAAGTATTCTCATTTGGAAGATTTGAAACTATAGCTGTGTCACTGGCAGTCCATGAAGCTAAATACTGGATACCATTCAACTGAATTGAGATCATATGCTGCAAGCCATGTCAGGGCTGGTTACAGAAACTTTGGGAGTCATTTTGGTTAAGTGTTATCTGTATATTTATAGTGTCTGAACAAACAACAACTTACCTATTAAGATTTGACCCTTCTACAATTTGTTTAACAAGAGAGTTTGGTTGGGGCCCAGCATGTAGAACGTCTCCAAAAATAGAGCTAGTCAGCCGCCCAATATGGAGCTTCTGCCACATGTCTGAAGATCTCTGACCACGCGTATTAATCTCAATATACTCTACCAGGTCCTGGCCAATTGAAAGTTGGGGTACTACAAGAAATATAAGTAAACTGTTTTAAACAAGTAGGATCACTGCTCCCTTTTCTGTACATCTGCAACTGTGTTGAGACCATATTCCATATGTGGAAAACATTTCATATCAAAAATTGGATTTCAAAACATTGGAAGTAGAATTCTCTTAGTTTGTTTGCTGTCTATTGTATGCATGTAGGCTTTGTAATGTACTGACCTCTTTTAAGAAAAATTCACATTAAATTTCAAAACAAAAAGCTAATTGCAATCCTTTTATCAATAAATAACATTTAGCTTTTAAAGAAATCTTACAGTTGCTGTTAGAGTAGATCATGTTTTTCATCTTTAAAAACATTGGATTTTCCACAGCCTCTATCTCCTCTTCTTGAATAGCGTCTGGAACATGGTCACCAATGTTCCACAAATGGGACATTCCTGAAAAGGAACATTCAGTGTTATTTATGTAAAGAATACATACATGTTGATAGATGATATGATTACCTTGACTATTATATTCAAATTTGCATTTTTAGAAATTGTCAACATTGCTTATATAACTTGTAAACTGTCATTATGATCTATAATAACAAGAAGTGTTTATACGTGTATCTTTACACATGTTCAAAGTTAATAATTGAAAGTTAAAGGTATTAATGTATCGAAATGCAAAATTTGCGACAATTTTTAATCGTCTGGTAAGCATAAATATTTCAGTGGTTTCTGTAGACAGTGCATGTACATATATATAAGCATATTGGTAAGGATTTTTAAAAAAATGAGGTATATGAGTCAATTTAACTCATGTTCAAAGAAACGATGGCATTGCCTAGCTATTAGTATACATACTACATGTAACTGGTTGCAAAATATTAATTTGTATTTCTGTTTTTCTGTTGAATTTTGTTTGACATGTTATTGTTATTAAAGTTTCCAATTAGGCCTACATAAAATGTGAAAATGAAACTTTCATTGCATTTTTTTTAAACTTACCTGTATTGGGAAAAACATCCTTCAGATTTCTTAGATGGTGAAGAGATTCTTGAGTATTAAAAACTCTATCACAAGTGTGACGAGGATCATATGTGTCCGGATGTGATGTGGCTACCTGCTTTGTTGCTGTAACAGGTAGTTTTGGTTTCCTTTGTGGCAAGGAACTCATCGGTCCTATGGGCTTAACTGCACGACTAGGAACATTTCATGTGCAGGGTATTGATGTGCAGCTCTTCTCCAGTGGTTTTGTATAGGTTAATGCAAAAAGTACACTACCTATATGACTGCAAGTCTGGGCTAACCTATTAAACAAATTAAGATAAGATTAAGAATTTAAAGTAATATTATCTTCAAGATTTTATTATCTTGGTCACATGTTTATGAATATGATACATTTACAAATTATGCAAGATGATCTGGCTCTTTCATTTAATTATTAACAATTCTTACCCCTCAAAACAAAACGTTGAGAGTAAAAGATAACCCAGCTTACCCTATAGGACACTGACAATACCCATGTTGTATGGTGGAAGAATCTGTGGCAGACATGCATACAAACACTTGATACTTCTGTTTCTTCATTGATGCATGACAGTTTGCTCTGACATAAAATGTGTCTGCATCAATCTACAAGGAATGAGAAAACATTCATTATGAGTGGCAGTTTTACTTTTTATTTAACATATTTTTTTATATGAAAATATTTTTTTGATATCCAAAATACATAGATAGTCTATATTGAAAGAAATTTGGGAGATATTTGAATTTTTAAAGTAAATAATCCATGTTTGAGCTTGATTTGATTTTTTTTTAATTATCAAGTTTTCAAATTCATGGCAATTTCTATATAAAAAAATCTAGATCTAGATATCAAAAAAAGCATTAGTATTATATGAAAATAAAAATCTTTGTCAAAACATATCTTTGGAGATTATATCTAGATTATTTTTTTTTCTATTTTTGTTATTATTTTTTTGTTATCAAAAAAGCAATTTTTTTTATATGAAAATGTTAAATATTACATTTAACATGTTAAGCTTCTAAATGCATGTATCAAATTAAACAAAAGCAAGATATTATTTTAGTTTAATTGACAAGTGATAATTGGAATTCAGCACACGAAAGGAAAAAAATATGGTTCAATTACAAAAAAATCCTTAAAACTTAACCACACCGAATTCATACTAGACACCAATTTACAACACTAATTACCTGTGATACTCCTATATCCTGGACGTCACCTGCGTCAAAATGCTTTACCGCACGGTCTAAACCTTTGAAGTTTTGTACTGTTCTCCCAGATGAAGTTGGTCTCGCAATCAAGAAGTCATAAATTTGTTTAAAACTAATTTTTGGCAGTACGATGCCATCTGGATTTGTATACCGCACCTTGTTATACGGGGGTAAGTTGAATCTCGGTGTTGCACCATCCGTGGGGAGGGATTGGTGTACAATTGGAGTTAGAACAGATGTTTCAACTTGAGATGTAATGATTTCATTGATAATTTCAGCTTTTTTCTTTTTGGAAAAATCTATACCGTGATCTTTAGCTAGAGTTCTCAGCGAATTGATTTTAAGCTTGTTTAAACTCTCCCGCTTCGACATAGTGTTTTGTGGTAACTAATGTAAACAGTGGTTGCCGTCCGGAAGTGTTTATGCGCATGCCCGAGAATTACCGTGAAAAGGCTTATTGTCTTTAACGTAAAGTCCGATCAGATTAGAAGTAAAGCAGTCGTAGTACCACCAACTACCACGACATGACAGAGCACAATTGTCACCTTCTTGGATATCGTTGTCTCTGTCAAATGTGGTGAACGCATAACCATCATGGGTGGACAAGGCATCATCTAAAATAGCGAAAAAATTAAATAAATATCATGAACAAGCAGACAAGTGACAGTCAGCAACGATAAGTTTACGTGTATCACTTATTAACGGAAGCTGTAACAGCACGCATGCGCAATTCGGCAAGGATAAAATTAACATGGCAGTCAATGACCAACTGGCCCTATACATTACGACATGACTGTGAAAACTACTCTGATTCATCGTCGGCAATTTAAATATATCCTATCGACATGTTTATTTTATATATATAAAAGTTGTGACCAGCACACCGACAGCAGAGTTGAGCTATCGCGGCCCGATGATATCGTCATATAAAAACAGACTTTGGCGAAACAATCATCCTGACTTCAATATGCAGAGGGCGCAGTTATGTTGCTGCTGATGAAAAGAAATTAATTCTTAAAAGTGGGGTAAAGGCTGCAATAGAATAAACTACATACATTTAAGTTAAAGAGAACAATTATGCTTCATACTAACAAAATGTAGTATGTAATAATCTGAAAATATAAAGACATTTAGTGTAATTACGACATTGATTTTACTTCTTTATATTCACTCTTTATCAATTAAAAAGCTAACAGTGTAACAAACCATTTGTATTTTTTATTTTCGGCTTGCGAATTTCACTGTTATTAGTAGTACGGAGAACTTTCATGAAAATGAGGGGATACCCGCGGTGGCCGAGTGGTTAAGGTGTTCTGACACTTCATCACTAGCCCTCCACCTCCAAAACCTGGCACGTCCTTAAATGACCATGTCTGTTCATAGGACGTTAAACACAAACAAATAAACTCGGGTTCGAACCAGGGACCTCTCGATCTGCAGTCGAATGATCTACCACCGAGCTATATCCCCTTCATAGCTACCACTAACAGGTATGCATTATTATTTATATATTTCTGTGATGCAGTATGCTTCAACATATGAAATAGTATCATAATATGACTGAACTATTAAATATCAAGTCGAATGTCTAGGATTAAATAGCGTGACTACCTTTTTCAATAAACAGATAAGTTAGTTCTTCTCTATTTAGATGTGTCAAATTTAGGTTGATTATTTGTGGATCATGGGTTAATTTTCCATTAATTTGAATGATTTCTATTCATCGGAACAAATCATAATAAATGTCTTTAAATAGCTGACGTGATTTGTACTGGTAGTGCACAAATACACACGTCCTGTGTGTATTTACCTTTGTGTAAACACAAAACTTATTACGAACTATCAACACCTAATGGATAATAAACTCGCTGTCAATTATCTAATCACGTCAAAATCGTCTACAAGTCGTCTATTGACGAAGCGTATCATGATCTATTTGTACCCCACTCATCTGCAGAGGAGACACATCACACTCTATAAATATACATGACTGTGACTGTGTTACTCCTGTGTAACAATATATTCATAAAGTTGCTTTTTACTAACGGCATACCCACTGATATATGCAAATCGCACGAAAATATTCTATTGTACCTGCAAGTGATGTGTTTAAGTATGGATTTACCAACAGATATACGATAAACTTCATAACAAACATAAAACTAAAGGTTTACAAATAAAACAACACCAATTCAATAATACTTTCATTTGCCTACCACAACTTCACCGCATTAAAATTGGCATAGACAGGTTGTGAGTTTTGATTTTTTACATAACTTTTTGACCACACGATTATCTCTCGAAATGCATAATATTACATTTTCATAAAAACAACGAAGAAGGAATCCGGACCGGATATATTTCCGGTCTTGTTTGTATATTAGGATTGTATTTCCATTGACGACGCGTGGACCAGGAACATGTTGACGTTACTGTGAAACCCGTAGCTGAACGAGTATAGAACTGTAAGTAATCACGTATATATTGACTTTTAACTATTAATTGTATCAATATCATACCAAACTACAGGCTTCAGTACACAGTGATACTCTGGAGGACATCATCTTGATAACACCAGGCTAATATTAACCCTTATGTAAAACGAAAGTTGACATTTGCAGATATGAAGAAATCTGAAGAAATATATAGACGTAAATACATTAACAATGACAATATTTTTGTTTGATAGACAAATGCATCTACATGTAACAATAACATAGATAAAATGAGGCTAGCTTGTACGTGTCTACTTTCGTTTTATATCAGTTTAACATTGGTATCCGATGCACTGTTTATTCACGCACGGTTTTAAACGCATGCTCAGATTGAAAACGTTGCTTATCGAGTGATATTTCAGTCAAATATATCTTGTGATTAAAACTATTTCAATATTTTCCTCGTGATCAAATCGTTACCCCGAGTTCTCAGAAGTCCTTCCAATTCGAGAATGTGTACTTTCGTTTTCAATATTTCCAATGTACAATATATTTCAGTGCATATCATCTGGATATTCTAGAGGTCAGAAGTTAAAGCAGAAAGATCCTAAATAATTTTCATGAAATATGGAAAGTACATTAATTATATAGATATGATATATTAATCTGGGACTATATAACTTGCATCACATTCTTCATGAAATTGTCTATTAAAGTTAACAATTAGCAATGTCGCTATATTAGTGACGTTCCATTTAAATCGCGGAAATGGAGAAAACTGTTAAACACTTTGAAAACATCTAATCAGATAAAGTGTAGCATGAAAGATAACGTATACACTGATTATATTACGATTACAATAGATTACATCACTGGAACAAAAACTGTTCAAGGACAGTTTTAAAAGTCCATATATTACAGTTAAAATGATTGAATTCATCCAAATATTATTCAAATGGTCAATCAAAAATAATATCTAATACATTTGTTCAGCAAGGGAAAGAGTTTAAGGGGGTATTTATAACTAAAATATACAGGGGTTGTGATTTAATATTGAGGTACAAATAATCTATATGGGTAGCATGATCAATGAAAAATTCATAG